>NC_056732.1:724795166-724839053 GCF_019279795.1 Protopterus annectens
TAAACCTTTGCCATCAGGAGAGCACACAGGTTTACAGTTAGTTACCAGGCATGTAGTCCAGGCAGGCGTTAAGAAACCTTGCCCAAAATCGTCAATTGTCCAAAACCACTGTCTGTTTGAGTGACTTGTCCAAAGTCAAAAAGCAAGCAAATGAAGGTGTAAAGATGCAGACCCTGTCCCTTTGGCACAGGAAGCAGCTCATTACCTGTTTACTGCGGTTTTGCTGTTGTTCCAGACAAGATTAAAGTATTTTCTGTGCTCTCTTGATGGTAACAGTTTTTTTCTTTCTTTCTTTCTTTCTTTCTTTCTTGCAGTACTAAATAAAATGCTGATCTTGATACTCAGGCTGTGTCTTTTTTTACTTTCGCTTCCATACAGGCACAAGTGTATCACAGTGCCTTAGTCAGAGAATTCCTTTGGATTTGCCATCAGTAAGGACTGTAGTAAAGCACTAATTCATGGATATTAACTTGCTGTTTAGGTTTAAGCAAACATTTGATTCTAGAGTTTTTAATTCCATTGCATTCTTCTGTTTGTACAAACCTGGTGCAGCCACTCATGATGTGAGATGAGGGAAATCTATCATTTCCACCTTTAATGAGTACCATTACACCTTTTACTTCACTGGAAAAAAATATCAATGTTTTTATCTTTAAAAGATGATGTACTACCAGGCAGCAACTTATACCCAGTTTTCTACTGCATTACAACATCCTTTAAGTGATCTCATGTTGTACGTCTTTTGTAGAGCTAAAGCAGACAGCCTGGTCACTTTCTGATTGCCAGTGAAAACATGTCATTGACTATGACCGCAAATCTGAACAGAGCATGGGAGTTTGTCTAGCTAATCTGAGGAAGACGATATTATACGGGAAGTACCCCACTACAAATACCCAGTGGCAAGCTTGCCTGTTCTCATATATTCAGCTTACCTCCTTTACAGCATAACAGTGCATTGTTATGATCAGACTGCCAACTACGTGGTACTTAGTTGGAAAACTCCAGAACAGCTGGAAAAACCTGAGCTATCAGGACGCATTGATTATGATGAAAACAGAGGTGTGATTAATTAAAACATAAATGTACCCAGAATATGAATAAAATGTTTGCACATGCAACAAAATGTACGCTTGTCAGTGAATGGTTATAATATCATAAAAACAGTGATTAATAATGTCTGTACATCTATAATTTTAAAATCAGTCTACTGTTAGATGTTGTGTCTTTCGGCTTTTCCCGGTTAGGGGTCGCCACAGCGGAACTCCGGTCCGCTAATCATTGGCAGTAGATTTTTACATGCCGAGTTGCCAGCCCTGGCGCACAACCTCCAACGAAGGTATGCCCATTCACGCATGTCTCCAAGCAGAAGACGCTCTAGCTGAGAATCGAAATGGACAGCATCTTACTGTGAGGCGACAACGCTACCGCAGCACCACCACCGCAGATAACATACATGTATTATGCAGCAAAGCAATTTAGTCATCTCACCTAAAATAGCTTGTTACTGCTCTAGATGTTCATTTTTTTCCAAATGTTTCCTAGTGGACTTGAGAGCTACTCTCTTTTTGTTCACTTTGCAACTGTCTATTGATATTGAGGAACACATGACTGATTTAATTCACTGTCAATAACTGCAAATACATATGATGAAGAAGCCTACTTTTTTGAGCCTACTATTTTCTCTGTTTGGAATTGGAGAATGAATGAATGAATGAATGAATGAATGAATGAATGAATGACTGAATGAAGAAAGGAAGGAAGGTAGTATATAGTTCACTGTGTGTGGCATGTATTTTCTCAGGTCACCTCCAATTCCCAGTGCTACCATCACATGACTGTAATACTTTGATCTGCAAGTCAACACTGACAATTTTCTGTACTGGCAAATGTTTGTCTTAGTAGTTGTGGGTTCAGAAATGATTTCAAATTCATAGATATCACCAACACATCTTAGCTGTCATATACTATTTAGTACATCAAACATTTTTCATCTAAAAGCCCTTACAGGAATTAAGTACTTTTATATACCGTTAAAAGATATTATAAAGCACATATTCATGCTTATTAGTACAAACTGTATACTCAGTTCTGCTGTGTTTTGTTCATCTGCTTTCATGTTTGTTCACTTGTCACACATTTTGCCCACTCATCACACACTGTTACAGGCTTTCTATTGAAATGTTAGCACTTGTAACGCAGAGTGCTGACAGAATGGAAAAAAAGACTGAAACTGTAGGAATAGAATAAATCTCTAGCATCGCTCTTCTTTAAACTTGTTTTTGCAAGGTTCTCACTTCCCTGCACATCCAAAGTGGGGGAATAACCCTCCACACCCCCAAACATATATACACAAACTCCAAGATTGTCATATCTTGGAGAAAAGGGAATATATCAAGAAATAGCCACCTTGGACAATGTATACAAGTCCATTTTTTTGGCTATTCAGTCTCTGTATTTCGGGACTCACTCATGTGGGTCCAGATATTTCAAATGGTTACCTGTGTAACACATGTTGCAGAAGAAAGATTAAGGTTTTTATCATCAATGTGCCAGGAATACTTTATATATTTGCACCAAAAAAGATTACCTCAAAAAGAAATCCTTTACTTGAGGAAATTGTGCTTCTACAAGACCTGTAAATAAGGCTCCTTATTTCTGTCCAAAGCAAGAGAGTATCAGTGAACAGAATTCTGAACAGGAGGTAAGTGGACTGTTTGAGCAGCACACTGGCCTCTTTGCAGTCCTTAAATTTTGTTGGGTTGCTGTAGAAGTTTTTGGGAGTTTAAAGAGGAAGGTTGCAAGTTTATTGTCAGACTTCATTGGGGAAGGAGGTAACAGAGGAATAGTGTAACAAGCAGCCATGTTTGTAAAAATCAGTTTAAGAATGTTGTGCCCTCTATTGGGTTTATTTACCAACTGCTTAAGGGAATTTTTTAGGTATATTGACTATCATTCGGAAATCATTTTACCCAGTTCAGCTAATTATTAAAGGCATATCCTCCAGGGCAAAATAATTATTTTTTCCTCTCCACTCCTCCCTTATCAGACCAATATGTGAGTATAAAGCCCCCCTATGTCATGTACCTAACCAGACACATTATCAAACTAGGAAAAAAAAATAATTTTCTTAAGAAGAAAATCTCAGATACGAACTCCCTAAGCTATACAAAGTGAGTATAAGGCAGATTTCTCTACTCTTAGTGTGGTGACCTCTGCCTTGTCTACAAGGCATCAAATGACCCTGTCCTGCTTGATCTGCTATACATCCCTAAGAGTAGTAACACAACAAATATTTGATCGAGGGGCCTAAATCTACACAATAAAATAAACAGAACCTGTTGGCATGACAGATATCTCTCCTACAGAATCTACTACTTATGGAATAAGGTTCCTCTACCTAGGAAACAAAACGGCTCCCTAATTCTCTTCAAAAATAACCTCAAAAAATAGACTGGGATCTGTAAAGTCACAAAGTACTCGTAGAACTGCCAATTCAAAAATGACAAAAAAGAAATGACAAATGTCAAGCACCAGTGCTGTACTAAAAATGTATCCCTGTATATTCTCACTACTTTAAATACAACTTGTGTATATATATCCTAATGTACCAGCTTCATCAGTAATTATATTTAATGTAACTATTGTCGGAACGTTTCTTCCAGGGTCTTGCACTGAAAATAGGCACCACTCACTCGGACTTTCCCAATCAACAAATATAATAATAATAATAATGACAATGATGATGCTAATAACAATAATAATAATAATCAAAATAAAAATAATAATAATAATACATTCCTGGTCTCTCTTCTGTATCCCAGATGGATAGGGGTGCAAGTAGTGGGAATAAGGGTGGCTGAGCTACAAGTGGTTTACTAGAATGATTCTCTAGCAAGTGCCTTTGAGCCAAGGAGCCTATACATTTTTGGAACAAAACTGGTGAGACTGGAAGAAAACATGAAAGGACTGGTGGTGATGACAACTAAAACCTGAGGAAGATCTGACAGTTACCTGGAAAACTGCAGATAATGCAGCAATAAACAACAAGCTGTGCTGACTTTGTGGTGTAGAGGGGAGGTGGGAAGCCCTGACTTTGACAAAGATGACCAAGGTTTGATTGGTGAGACGGAAAGGATGAGGACTCATAGGGCGAAGTCCGCTCAGCTCTTACATGGGTGTGTGGGAATGGGGCATGGGCCTCTGACCTGCAAAAAGTTTGGGGTGTGAATGGAACACATCCCTCTGACCGCAATCATTTTGGGGTAGAAATGGGACACATACTTCTGACCTGTGATCATTTTGGGGTGTGAATGGGGCACATGCCTCTGATCTGCAATCATTTTAGGGTGGGAGTGGGGCACACACCTCTGACCTGTGATCATTTTGGGGTGGGAATGGGGAACATGCTTCTGAGCTGCAATTCATTGGGGGGTACAATAAGGGCACATGCCAATGACCTGCAATCCTACATTTTTTGGTGGAAACTGAAGACTTGCAGAATTCATGTAGCTTACAAGGGAGGTGGGCTATTAACTTATTACATCACTTTTGTGAGTGAGTGACACAGCATCACTGCACCTGCTGCAAACATATTATAACATGTTGATTTTAATACACAGTTAATGTGCCTTTAAGTGTGCTGTAGTAAATAGAGTCAAAATGTTCTCACAACACTTAGATAAACTGTATGTATGATTCACCTTAACAAGTCACTGATTAGCAAAAGAGCTAGAATCAAGAAGTTTGTTTCTCAGTTGGAGGTCATATTGGATGAGCTGGAGATTGCCTAGAAGACCCTGAAAGTTTGGAGTGTGAGGGCCCATTCAGGGAAAACTTGTGGAATTATAAGTGGAAGAAGCACCTTAAGTTTAGAACTGCAACTGGAACTTCATCAAAGTCCACAGAGTAGGACTTTTTAAGGCAGTCTGTACATGGAAAGTCTGCGAGATACTGTAATATGCCTTGATGGAAAAATAACCAAAGGTACTGTTTTTTTTTTTCTTTTTTTCTTCAGGACAATTGGGCTGTAGGCTACCAAGATATGTGTCTGTTATAACGCGTAGGGTTTACGTCATTATTCAAAATTTACCCTGACAGCGTTGTCCTTACCTTCTTAATAGTGAAATGAGTGCTACCATGGGTCCTGTGAGGGGGAAGATCGCTTACCTGAAACGTCGATGTTATGAAGTGTCGATGTGGAGTCGAACATGTGAGTGTCGATGTTTTGACCTGTCGGTGAACTGATAGGTACCCATATATATATATATATATATATATATATATATATATATATATATATATATATATTTATTTTATTTTACATCTGTTTACCAGAAAAGTCTGACTGGGCAAGTGTCCATTTTCATTGAAGGCCTGGGGAGAAAACCTCCACATACAAGCAACAGTATAACATAAACAAAAATGTGGCTAAATGGGTCTACTTCAGAATATCAAAATCCCATATAAGCAAATCCATTTCATCGAGACGACAACATCGAATCTTCATTTAAAATATATAGTTTGTGGGGTTGTGGGGGGCTTTAATTGCTCTGTTGTTTGTATGTTGTCTGGTGGCCAAGTGGTTAGTTTCCCAGTGAACATTTTCACTGGTATAAGGTTTCACGTAAGTGAGGATTCAATATTTTCGATGAAATGGGATTTGCTGATAAGGGGTTTTGATATTCTCAAGTAGAGCTGGTTAATTATACAAATGATAAAATGCAGACAAAAATTTCATAGTTTGACTGACAGAGCCACAGTATACAAAAAAAATATAAACCACAATACAACCATGTGACGTTAAAAATCATGTTTTGCAGTCAGGGATATACTAACAGTTTTTTATATATATATATATATATATATATATATATATATATATATATATTTTATTACACACACACACACACACACACACACACACACACACACACACACACACACACACACACACACACACATATAAAACAGTACACACACACACACATATATATATATATATATATATATATGGGTCTACTTCAAATTATCGAACATTTACTTTATAAATCCCATTTCAGTGAACCTCACTTCATCGACTGTCATTATATCGAACTCCTGGAGCTACGAAAAGGAAACCCTGGCAAAGGAAACACTTGGCCATCATGGTGAACTTTACCTTTACTCCACTGTAGTGTGATATTGGAGTTGGTATATTTAGTTGGGGGGTGTGGGGGTTGAAGCCCCCCTCTTGGAGGCTTTTTTGTTTTTCTCTTTGTTGTTTTGTCCTGGTGGTCAAGTGGTTCCTTTCCCGGGGCATCTTTTTCATAGTTCCAGGAGTTCTCCAAAATGGGATGCAATAAAGTAAGTATGCGATAATCTGAAGTAAATCCATACGTGTGTGTGTGTGTGTGTGTGTGTGTGTGTGTGTGTGTGTGTGTGTGTATATATATATATATATATATATATCAGTTATCTTTTTGATTGAATGACCATTTAACTGAACAACAACCCACTAAATCTAAATGGTTGAAAGCCCATTGCACTGAATGACAATGTTGTCTGAAATTCCATTTTATTGAATGTGGTATAGTTAGATGTAGCTTTGAAATATAAAAGCAGAAATATTTGAATGTGTATGAAAAAAGCTTAAGCTGACCGTTGAGGTGACCTATAATTAATCACTGCTGATGTGGTTTGTATATGTGGAATGTCAGTGATTCCCTCTTTATGGTATTTTCAGTTTTCTACACAGTTGTGTGACTGCACAGTTAGTATATTTAAGTTGGGGTGTGGAGGGGCAAAGCCCCCATGCACACATAGAGGATGTAGAGAGGCTTGCCCCGTGTAAGAAAGTGTTTTTGAATGCTGTTAGCATGAATATTTTTGACTGTATCATGTTTCACTTATTTTGAATTAAATAGATTTCAGACGTTCAGACGTTTTGACTAAGTTCTTTTTCAGTGAAATGGTCTTTTAGTGAGCTGCCTACTATATATATATATATATATAT
The DNA here is from genome assembly GCF_019279795.1 of Protopterus annectens. NCBI lineage: Eukaryota > Metazoa > Chordata > Ceratodontiformes > Protopteridae > Protopterus > Protopterus annectens. The sequence goes on from NC_056732.1 coordinate 724,802,158, forward strand.
ATATATATATATATATATATATATATATACACACACACACACACACACACACTCATGGCCGGCCTTAGGCATAGGCCAACTAGGCAGCCGCCTAGGACGCCGCTCTAGCAGGGGTGCTTTTCCACTATTTATTTGGTTTAGGTAGACCAGGATGTGGGCACCAGGTGGTGTGGTAGAGGGTGCCATGGAGCCCTTATGCCTAGGGCACCAATTGACCTAGGGCCACTCCTGCACACACGCGCGCACACACACACACACACACACACACACACACATATATATATATATATATATATATATATATATATATATATATATTATGTATAATTTGTTTGACAATTATATCTGTGTATTCTCTGAGATCAGTATTCTACCCCAATTAACAAATTTAAATAAATAAATAAATAAATAAGGTATGCATTGCTGCATAGCAATGCAGAAGTAATCCTCATTATGTTAGGTAACTTTCTTCTGATGAAGTCATAATCTTAAGTATTTCAGTCTGAATAAGAAAAGCAGGACTCTCAATACCACTAAGGACACAATGGGACAGACCTAAGAGACTATAAGAAACAGACCCGTATCAACATAGCAAGACGTGTGTACCGCAGGCCGCAAACAGACATCTGGTGTCTTATTTAACTCTCCACTATGCCTAGCTACATCTTAACTGCTACGCAAATCACTATAGTAATATTTGAGAAGTTGCTTATAAGGAAAAAAGCGCAACAATACAACATTCAGGCTGAATGTGAGCACAGTACTGTGTCTTATAAGAGAACTAAACATAAATAGCTAAACACTTCTCGTCTGCTGAGAGAATTTAAGCAAAATGGTACAAATGGGAACTGCAGCAGGACTGTTAAGCAGAACTGGAGGAGGGGAGTAGTACTAAAACAGGGAACTGAGAAAGCAGACACATAGGCTGTCCTGCATCCAGCCTTCAAGCAAATAATAGTGAACAGGGGATCTGAGCATGATTTATAAAAGGGGGAAAACAAACAAGGAGACAAAGCTGAGGAATAGGCGTGGAATAAACTTAAGTAAAAACTTAAACATTAAACATGGGCTCCTTTCCTCCTACCATTCATTTAGATACCTAATAGACTTGAGCAAAAGCTGCATGCAAAGTATGCAAACAAGCTCAGGTGAACAATAAAAATAAATAAATAAATGCACTTAAAATGGCTGGATAGTTTCCTTGCATATATGACAAGGAAAGAGTGTAACTAAACTTGAATGCTAGAAGTTTGGGCGACCACCCTACCCCAGTTGATTGTTCATACCTGGGTTTTGTTTGGCATGGATAACTGAGTGTTGTGTTCTACAGCTGATTGGCTGAATACTTGAACATGTCAGCCAATGGAGTGCTGTAATTACATGGCTCAAGTGCAGCAGCTGCACTGAGGCTAGAACTTGTGGCTCAAGAAAGCTGACGCTACCATTCTAGTGGATGACATTTACCCCTTGCTGTGCATTTTAATTTTTTTTCCTGTGTGCATCATCATTGTTAACATAAGGCCACCCAGAGTGCTGGAACTGTAATGTGCAAGCAGCAGGTCATTGTGCTGGTTGCTAACTGCAAGTGACTGATGTAAAACACAATTGACTTGCCATTATCCACGCTGCAGAATCTGAATTAGTAATTGTTAATGTTTTCTTAATGCTTTGGGGTTTTAAACAGATAGTTCAGTATTTGCCTTTTTACTACTTTCACTGCAGTATTGTGTTGATTAATTGTTCCTGAAGTGTTGTAACAGGGAGTAGGACAGAAGATGTTTTACCTTGTCTTTAGAATAGAGTAAAAGTAAGATCAGAACACCATGTACTGTAATCTAGTTTTCAGTGCTTGGCCCAAAAGTCCAGCTTCCTCATTGGGCTGAGTCTGCTCTCCAGAAGGGAGAACCCCATCAGATGATACCTCACTTTGCATAAGTCAGGCAGTGAAATCAGGCAGCAGCTGTGCCACTTCATACTTGTTAAATGCTGGCACTTTTGTAAGCTGGGCCTACCAACTTCCTCCTTCTGACTACCCAGCACAATGCAATGCTTGCTACAATGGACCTAAGATAGGTGCATGCTTTGGCACACCTGAGATGCTAGGCTGAGCTGCTTGCACTCCTCAGCTCTACTCATGCTCCTGAGTACCTGTATATGTTGACTGCACTTCCTGGCATTCAACAAGAGACTGCTTCCATAGTGTGGCATAGCCAAAACTCTTATCCCCAAGGAACAGGTGAGCTGTTATTGGGCTCTTAATCCCATCCCTCTCTGGTGAGCCCCTTCAGTGACTTAGCGATTGCTAGAATCCAGATTGCCTGGGACACAGTCAGAACTTTATTCCACTCATTAGAGATAAGGTCTGCTTTGTGGGATTAAGTTTCTTGTAAATAACTTTAGTACAGAGGATGTAGGCTATGAGCTACTCGCAAGCTTTTTTCCTGCAGGCCTGGATTTTGACCTCTATCTCCATTTATCTGCTGTGCAAGTCATTTAACCAGAGAGTTCTGGTGAGTCACCAGTGAAAAGTAGCATCTATACTTAGAGGGTTTACTTAACATATAACTGTGTAACTCTGCTCTAACTTCTTTGTGTTACTGTACAGTTACTAAATTCATGATATTCTTCATGTTTCACTGTTGCAGTCATCCCATTTGGGTTATCTGCTTGCAGTAGCCCTCAGTTGGCCTGATTAACAAAGTCTTGGGTCCTGTGTTGGTTGCTGTCCCTTCTTCCATGACGTCAGCTTGTCAGGGTTATAAAACATGCAGCTGATGCCATTACATCAGTCTTTCTTGCCATGCAGTGCCCGAAGCAGAAGCAGTTCACAAGTACTGGTTGGCCAATTTCTGAAATTTTCGTTTTCGAGTTTCAGAACCAAAGTCTTCAACTTAAGCTAAGTACCCCATTGGGGAAACTTTTTCTTGCTCCTTACCGATGTCAATAAAAGTTAATAATTGCATTTCTTGTGGAAAGCAAATACCTCACAAAGATTTTCATTCATACTGTATTCCTTGCCTAGGCCCTGACCACAACATACCTTGCTGTCAGTTTTGTGCTTTATTTAATCAACGCACTATCCGCCGTAGGTATATTTTTTATTTCAGCTCATTATTACACAGAACCTCCCCTCTTCTCTCATCCACTGCTTAAGCAGTTCACCAGAGGGGCCAAAAATCTACGACCACCCAGGAGAGCCCCAACTCCAGCCTGGGACCTTAACTTTGTATTGGAAAAGCTCACCCTTCCTTCTTTCGAGCCAACTGCCACTGCAGATTTAAAATTCCTCTCTTGGAAAACAGCTTTCCTTTTAGCAATCACTTCAGCAAGATGAGTATCTGAATTACAGGCCCTCATGGAAGTGGAGCCTTTCGTCACCTTTCATGCAGACAGGGTGTCCCTCAGGACCAATCCCTCCTTCATGCCCAAGGTGGTATCCAGTGTAGCCCTTAATCAGTCCATTAATTTGCCAACCTTCTTTCCTAACCCACAGAACAAAGGGGAACAGATACAGCACTAATTAGATGTGCACAGACAACTTAGATTCTACTTGAACAGGACTAACCTCAAAGGAAGTCTGACCAACTGCTGGTGGCATTTGCTGCAGGGGCAGAGGGGAAGGCTATTTCAAAGCAAACCATTTCACAAATGGATAGGCCATTGCATTCATTTATGCTACCACCACCATGGAAAACCTATCCCACAGGGGATCAGACCCCACTCAACCTGGGCTGCATCTACCTCTATAGCCTTTCTCAGAAGCGTTCCTACCAGAGACATCCTAGAAGCTGCTACCTGGAGTTCAGTACATACTTTCACCAAGCATTACCATCTGCCAATTTTCTCTAAATCCAGAGCTGGCTTTGCCACTGCAGTCTTGCAGGGCCTTATAGCTGGTCCTAATGCTATCTAAATTCCTCCTCCCATCCTTAGCTTTGGGAATCTACCCAAATGTGATGACTGCAACAGTGAACATGAAGAACATAGTACAGTTGTGTACACTTACCATAAATGTAGATGTTCAAGTGTATTCACTGTTGCAGTCCTGGTTACCCTCCCTCCAGCCCCCTTTCTTCTTTTGGCTGTACCTCTACTCTACGTTACTATGCTCAAAAGCTTTTTGGTGTATTTATTTTTTTGTTGGAGGTATAACCTTGTATATTTATAGATTTAATTGCTTCCCATTAGGGGGGGGCACCTGACATCTGGGGCAAGGAAAACTGATGTAATGGTGTCGGCTGCATGTTTTATACCTCTGATGACCTGACATCATGGAAGAAGGGACAGCAACTGACGCAGGACCCAAGACTTTGTTAATCAGGCTGACTGATAGCTACTGCAAGCAGATAACCCAAATGTGATGACTGCAACAGTGAATACACTCGAACATCTACATTTATGGTAAGTGTACACAACTGTACTTTCCTTATGGTACTTTTCATTGTAATGTATATGATCCTCAAATTGCACAGCAGAAAGCTCTAATGTGGCTTGTATTTTGGTTAATGACTGCTTTCAGTCATTCATTTAAAATCATAACTCCATCCCATGTGCTTCACTCTATGCCTCAGTAGTGTCCTGCACTTAAGGTTTCTTGGCTGTTGTGTGATCTGCCTGCATGTTCAGTTTCCGTATAGTTTCTCTACTGTTTATCTGTACCTGTGCTGTATGTCTGTAATGTACTTATATGGCATTTGTGCCTGAGTAGTATATATTATGATGCCCTCATTATTATATCACATCTATACTTGAGATGTGTAGGTGGCATACTTATTATTATACTGTATCTGTACCTCAGATGTATATATGACATGTTTATTGTTGTTATAGTGAATCTATACCTGAGTTGTAGACAAATTGATGGGACAAGCTGACCATTTTAAGTTAGATTTTCAGGTAGTCTATAGTAAAAACGATGACCAAATGAAAGAACCAGAGGTGCATAAATTGTTAATACATACCTTTTAAAACAGGTAAAGGGAGTACCCGGTGACATTAAATACATTCATGAATTAGAGTCTAAGACCTTAGAAGAAGTGGTTCAAAAACTCATACGAGGTGAGACAATGGGAGATGCTGGAAAGTTATATACACACAATATCTTTTGACTAGAGGGCGAACAAAGTGTTGATTTTATTTGGAAAGGAAGAGGACATAGTAGGTGGTCTGATGAAAGGACAGGGGAACCATGAGTGGCTTCTGCTCCAGTAATGGTAAGGGTAGATACACAAGGTAGTTCAGGAAAACAAATGGTATGTTTTGCTTGCAAGAAAATGGGTCATATTAAACAAAATTGTCCATATTATAAATGATGGAAAGCAAGCCAAATACAAAAAGGTATGTATGAAGAAAATACTGATTTTTCTAAACATAAATCTAGGGAACAAAATCAAGAAAAGAGAGGCATAAATGATGACAAACAATCAAAGTCAAAATGATTCAGGGGCAAAATAAGGTATGTCCTGTAGAATACACAGAAAATCCACCATATAATCCTTCATATGGCATGGGTCAGGAAATAAAATGTGAGATAGAAAGTACAAAATACACTCTAGACAGGGATGACATGAACAGTCAGTGAGGAACAGAACATTATAGACGTACCCAGAATAATTGATCAAAGCGAATTTGATTCCGATTAGGGGTGCGCCCACCCCACCCAAGTAACATTTCTGTCTACTTTCAAATGCGGAAAGGATGGACATCCATTAGCGGACATATGGGTGAAGGGGACATTATGGAAGGATGTTTTAATTGACACTGGGGCAGAAGTCTCAGTCACTAACAAACAGTTGCCTGTTAATCCATTAAAGCAATCCTATATTCAAGGCTTTGATGGCAGCACTTGCATGGCTGTGGCTAGCAAACCAGTTAAAATAAGTTTCAGAGAAAATGGAACTCTAGTGGAGGGCACATTTCTTATGAATTCCAGTTGTGGAACAACAATTCTCAGGGTAGATATCTTAGGTAAACTGGGAATAGTAAATGACTTTACTAACAGGATTTTGTGGACCACCAGTGAAGATGACAGACCTAATACTGTTGAACAATTTTCCTGTTTTGTGATAGATGTAGACAAGTACAAAAAGACATTGACAAAAGACACACAGAGATGCAGTAGAAATGGTAAAAAATTAGGCAACAATTTCAGCCCTTATGGGCTACTTCAGAGACAGATTGTGGTAAATTAGAAGTGCTGGTCAGTGCAAGTAGTTCCAGTGATTACATTCTGCCATTTCAGAAGCAATATCCAATTCCCAAAGAGGTGGAAAAGGATATGAAAAAGTGTATAGAAGAATTGAAGTGGGCAGGCATAATACAGAAAGGTATGAATGTAAGGATGCACATTTTTTATTTTTTGTACTTGAGAAAGTGAAAAATGATGAAAGGGTTGGCTTATGGGAGGAAAGAGTAGAATACAGAGAGCTTTGGTGACAAGTAACTCTACAAGCCAATAAATGGCCAGGACTGAACGACTGTATTTCCATAGGCCCCCTTCTTAAACTAAGAGCTGCCAAACTATAAGGTCTCAACAAGATGAATAAGTCTCTTTGCCTTAATTAATTATTTTTTTATCAGAATTATTTATTTAAAGGTGTTTTTACAATAAATTGATTCTTTATGATAAATTGAGGTTTTAATAATAAACTATATAGATTTGGATAAATGTATTAAATCTGTTTTATTTGTTTTTATTAGTGATGTTCTTTATAGCTTGTTACAAGATTTTCAATGTATGTACTATGTATAGGGTCATTGAAATTCATTCTTTCACCACAAGATGGTACTATAACCTAGTTTAAAACAAAGATTTTATGATTTACAGCTTGTTAAAAGATGTTTTAATGTATGTACCAAGTATAGAGTCATTGCAATTCATTTTTTTACCACAAGATGGTACTGCAACACAGTTTAATACATAGGTTTCATGATCTGTAATTAGTAAACAAATGTCATTATTTTTTAATCTTTTATAAATATTTTTATACATGCATACAATATTTATTACTGGTTCAACTTGTTTTGATAATTGAATACTGTTTTGAAAAGGTTTTAGATTAACAAAAACATTTTGCCTCATGGAGTTCCTAGGTCATATATTTTAAATTAGGCTTAATTTATTATTAGGTATTTGATTGGATGTTTTTAACTCAAATTTGTATAAATAGGAATTGTATTAAGACCAGCCCACATCTGATGAAGTTTTAAAATGAAAACGTATCTGTTAGATTGAGCATTATCTGTGTTACTGTGGAGTGAATACTCAGAATAAATTGTGTAAAACCGGACTGGCTGAAAGCTTTATTGTGCACCTTCTGGGGTCCATTTTTTTCATTTATTGGTGAATGGCCCTTTTTGGCAATTTTCATGGATAATTCAGAAAGGTCATAGTCCTACAAATTCACCAGTTTGTCCAGTGAAAAAGAAGGATGGAAGTTACAAATTAGTTATTGATTTACGTAAAGTTAATCAATTCACGACCTCTCATGCACATTTGGTTCCGGGGGTGCCGGAATCGGCAGCAAGAATAAAACCTCAAAGTAAATGGTCCACAGTCATTGATTTAGCCAATGGATTATTTGCAGTCCCTTTACAAAAGAAAGATTGGCAACAGTTTGCTTTTACCTTTGGAAATCAACGGTATGTAATGACGTGATTGCCACAGGGATTTCAAAATAGCCCTGTGATTTTTCACCAAGTCATGGGGGAACTTTTAAAACCCTTAGAGACAGATGACAGTATCATTCATTACAGTCATGACATCCTCCTTCAAATAGAAATGGTAGAATGGCATGAAAAACTCCTGAAGAAAGTTTTAAATACACTGCAAGATGCAGGATTCAAAGTTAACAGTGAAAAGGTTCAGGTCTTAATTTACTTTCCAACTGTCAACATGGATTCAGACCATCACATAGCACTACTACTGCCCTTCTTTCCTTCACAGATTGTATCAACAAAAAACACAATCTTAACAAGCTTTCTTCAGCACTATTTATTGACCTGTCTAAAGCTTTTGACATGGTAAATCACCAAATTCTCATCAAAATACTGAAATCCCTGTCACTAGATACATCTTCTATAAAGTGGTTCCAGTCCTACCTTGATAAAAGACAACAGGCCGTACTATGGCACAAGTGTCTCTCAACTCACCTGCCCATCAACCTTGGTGTCCCTCAAGGGTCCATCCTAGGACCTCTACTTTTTTCCATATTTATTAATGACCTTCACCTTGCCATCCGTCAAGCCACATGCATACAATATGCGGATGACTCCACACTGATATGCTCAGCCACCTCCTCTTCTGAACTTCTCTCTCTCTTACCCAACAATTATTTAACACAGTTCAGCAATGGTTCACACATAGATGCCTTCTCCTAAACCCTAAAAAGACTAAACTCCTCCTCTTCTCTCCTACTAAGAAGTCCCCTCCTCTTGATTTCTCAGTTAACTCTACCAATAAAACTATTATATCCCCTGAACCAACCACCAGACTATTGGGTATCACCACTGACAACAATCTGAACTTTGATATCCATATTAACAATACTATAAAAACTGTCAACAAAAAACTAGGCTCTCTCAAAAGGATAAAATCCTTCCTCTTATCTTCAGATAAAACTACTATAGCACACACTCATCTAATCTCTTCACTTCTTTATGCCTTACCCATTTTTACTAACCTATCTAAAAATAATCTTAGCAAATTGGAAATGTCCTACTATAACATTGCCAGATTTGCTACAGGACACCCTTTTAGAACCCACCATTGCATTAACTTAAAGCTGTTGGGATGGCTTGAACTACAAAATCTGATTAAATTCCATCAACTATCTATAGCCCACAACACTTTTTACAAACCTTCCAAAACTCCTATTCTATCCACACTCATCACTCCCTATAAAAATCTGAAATCCTTAAGGTCTTCTCAGAGACTTCTAGTACATACCACTAAACCAAACAACAAGGCTGGTGACTCCCTCTTTTCTAATATTGTTGGAAAAGCCTGTAATCTCCTCCCCAGTGAACTCTCCTCACTTCCCTCAGTATCATGATTCAAAAACAAATTGAAAGTGTTCCTCAGAACACACTGATTATGCCCCTGCACTAAACCGGACTAGTTATGTGTCTCTTAATACTGTGCTCTTCCTACCCCTTCTACTCAACTGTAATTACTTCCTTATTAACCATAATACTATCTCCCTCTAGAACATCTTGATTGTACTAGCATGCTATTTTATGCCTGTATTCTGCACTGCTGAATTTACTGTGATAATCTGTAATATGCATTGTAAATATGATTTTTGTTTAATATTTCCTTATTTGTTATTGTGTTAATTTCATTGTTCTGTCTTGGAGCTCATCTCCCCGGGCCTCTACTGAAAATGGACATGTATCCAGTTAGACTAGCCCGGTCAACAAATGTAAAATAAAATAATAAATAAATAGGTCTTTTCAAAGGAAGTGAAGTTTCTGGGAACAATAGTCCATCCCACTGTCAGATCTCCTTGTAAGGAGAGAGTAAAAGGAATTCTGGAATTGCCTCAGCCATTGACCATTTCAGAATTGCATAAAGTTCAAGGGATTCTGAACTATAACAGAGAGTTCAAAGATAATAATCCTATATAAAATATTAGTTGATCAAAAGGAGGAACCATGGTTGAAATGGGGACGGAAGGAGGAAGAGGCTTTTGAACTCCTAAAGAAAACATTGTCACAGGCCACTGAACTAGTACCGCCTGATGATAGGCAAAGTTTAATTTTATAGGCAGCTGCAGGAAATGAGACCATTTTGGCAGTTCTCCTGCAATGTTGGCCTCAGGAAAATGAGGGCAAAGTAGGAAGGGCACTCCGCCCAGTGACTTTCTGCAGCCAAAAGTTAACCCCAGTTGAGAAGGGGTATTACCCATGCATTCAACAACTGTTGGCCATTTATTGGAGAATCATACAAATAGAGTACTTGACAACCTTTTCAAAAATAATTGTGCATACACCACATCAGTCTATTAAGATTCTACTAAATTCCACGGAAATGAATAAAATCACAGAAGGGGTGAGTCAGACCATTTTTGCGAAATGGATGACTCTATTCAGTACCAAGAATGTACAAATACAGACAGGGGACAAGTATTATCTTTCAGATCCTGTCAGTTATGATGGAAAACTCATAATTGTGTTCAGAGTTTAGAACGGCCAGAAGCCTCACCTTTAAATGCACATTTCCAAAGAAGTTTTCCCGCAGTTTATGTAGATGGGGCAAGATTTTGGAAAGATGGGAAATATTTGACGGGATTTTCTGTAATCCCAGGAGATGGCCAAAAGCCTATTCTGAAGAAATTGCCAGGTTATATATGTCAGCTCAAAGGGTAGAATTCGAAGCAGAAAATATATTTTACAACATTTTGAACCTGTTAATATTTACAGTGACAGGACGGCTATGTGGTAAATTCTTTACGCTTACACATGGCAGTTTGGGCCAGAAGAGGATTCATCGACAGTGTTGGCAAACCCCTAAAACATGCTCCAGTAGTATGGGAGTTATGGGCATTGATTACCCAGAACAATTTACAGGGAAAGTTTAGTACTGTCAAAATCAAAGCACATCAAAAAAGTAACACAAAAGAGGCTACATGAAATCCTTTGGCGGATGCCAAGGCAAAACAAGTGGCTGAAACAGGTGAGTGGGTAGACCCACATTGAGGATGCAGACAAGGTAATGTCAGTTGAAAAAAACTACTCCTGTAGAACTACAGGATTTGGCAACCCTTCAAAAACAGAAAGGGATTCCTGAAGAACTGGACAGGTGTATGCGGGAAGGAGATGCCAAACAGGCAAGTTTTGTCTATCTAATGCCAGATGGGGAAAAAATACCATATGTCCCGGGAGAACTAGCTAAACAGTTGGTTGAATATAATCACAAGATTTTGGGCCACATAGGTACAGAGAAGTTACAGAGTATAGTGAAACAGAAGATGTGGAATCCATGTCTAAAAAAGCTGTGTAAGATAGTATTAGAGGGATGTTTGGTTTGTCTACAAACTAATGCAAATGTAAAGAAACCTCAGTTACATAGAGTACCAGAGGTAGATGGGTCATGGTACACTATCCAGGTAGATTATGCAGAGCTCCTTCCAGCTACAAAAGGAGGATGCAGGTATATGTTAGTGGTGGATGATGTGTTTTCAAAGTGGGTAGAAGTAATTCCCACCAAGAGTATGACAGCTAAAGCCACGGCGAAGGCATTATGGAAAAACATTTTTGTCCACTAGGGATGGCCTCGAGTTATAGAATCAGATAATGGACCCCAGTTTACAAGCCAAATAATGTGGCATTTGTGAAAATTGTTGGGGATTCAGCACAGCTTTCATATTCCATACCATCCACAGTCCAACAGAATTGCTGAAAGGATGAACTGGACAATCAAAGAAAGGTTAAAAAAGGCATGCTTGGAAAAAGGCAAGGATTGAGTGAAATATTTGCCAGGTTTTCTATTAGGCATTAGGGCTATGCCTAACAGTAAAACAGGAATTTCACCTTTTGAGGTGATGACAGGGAGGAAAATGCCCCTCACACTTCTGTGTAACCCAGAAACAGTGGGTAACTGACCATTACTGACAGCAGTAGAACACCAGAAATGGTGAAAGATATACAGGTGGCATGTGACACTATAGCCAGAGAACAGGCCTACCATCTGTGGAAGGGAATGCCAGTGCTTCCTGAGAAAATGAAAGTACAGTGCAGAGATGAGGTGCTTATAAAAAACTTTCAGAAAGGGGGACCTCGGGATAGTAACTGGCAGGGTCCCTATGAGGTGACAGAACAGATAGGGCCATTAGTGTACAGAATACTAAAAGTAAACAAGGAAAAGATTAATCCGAGGAAACGGGACATCCAAGCAAAAGCAACACACCAGGTTGGTTCTTAGAGCTCGGTGTAAGTTAATAAAAGTCAAACAGTGTTAAGACGCAACAGGGGACATCCAAGCAAAAGCAGCACACCATGTTGGTTCATAGAGCTCGGTGTAAGTTAATAAAAGTCAAACAGTGTTAGGAAAGTAACAGTTTGTTTAAATTTGTTTCTAGATGCTAATATTCCCATTTGGAAGGAAGCCAGAAAAAATGGAGGAGACTAGACCTGACACATGGAAATGCAAGCTTTGGGGGTGCATGTTAATAATCATATGCATTCTGATGCTAGTGTATATATTGTTTGTAATAGGGATGTATAGACAGGACAAGGCAATCCAAAAAAATATATATATAAATACAAAAGAAAATTAAAATAAAAAAAAAATTGCAAAGAAAAAATATATTCAATGTGGAGAGATACTCACATATAACATATCATGAGAACAGGAACATCGTGATTGGATACCTAATTTTAATACATTTTTGTCCATGCAAATTTGTTTGCAAAGGCATATAATAAGTCAAATTGTTAGGTTTGTAGCCACATTTCTTACACAGGGAAAATGCCATTACATGCAGTCCCTGTAGAGGTTACAGATATAGGATTTATGTTTAAAGGGTCTTATAAAAATAGAGTTGTAAAACAATCGGCCATAAAAGAACATTTACAGTTTTTGGAAACAGAGGGATACTCTGCTTTCAAAAGAAAGGGGCAGTCAGGGTTGGTATTAGTAATTTCAACTATTCCATCACTTTACACCAGCTCTGGTCACATGAAAAGCTTGACTAGACAGTCAAGAGGAGAAGGTAAACACTTGCACCACACCACACTCATCACATAGTCCCTCAAAACCTACACCACCAAAGCACACACATAGAAACACAAAACACACACCTACATTCACAGAGGCTCTCAATAAAATCTGCTCAAGCAACAGAGATCTCCAAAGCAGAAATGCAAGGAACCTCCACCCCCCCAACACAACCCAAATGACACATAGCCCACAAACTCAGTGTGCCACTCAACCACAGCCCATAAGGCATAACAGTGTACCCAACACTCTAGTCATAGGTGACTCTATAGTCAGGCACACTGACGTTCCACTCACCAGGCTAAACAAGGAGAAAGTTACTGTCAGCTGCCTGTTGGGTGCCAGGATCTGCCACATAATGCACGCATTCATTTCACTCCACAGCAAGTACAAATATGACTCTGTCATTGTCCATGTTGGTGTGAATGACCTGAGACGTACCTCTCTGTACTACATGAAAAGAGACATGGAGCAGCTCTCCAATCTTGTAGCCCAGGCAGGTATGACCCTAGCCCTGAGTAGCATCCTACCGTCACCCAGAATGATACCACAGTACAAGGTCAAAATGATTGACTTCAACAATTGGCTAAGCTTCTGGTGTCATTCTAAGGGGATCCAGTATCTGTCTGTCTGTCTGGGATGACATGATCGACAGACCACGATGATTTGCCAGAGATGGCCTGCACCTGTCGCCCTTGGGATTCCAGATACTGGGTATGGCTCTTGCCACCCCTATAGTGCCTTTTTAGGCAAGGTTCAAATGACAAATTCACCACTTTAACACGTACAAGCAAGCAAAATCTGAGGGTAATGCTACTCAATGCTAGAAGTCTAAACCTCAAAATGCAGTCATTCAAGGCACTCCTTAAAATGGAGAACATCAACATCTGTGCAGTGACAGAGACCTGCTTCAAAACTCCAGAGAGCACCCCTGCATTACCAGGCTATAAATTCATACCACACCTTTCAGGCACCTAACCTGGACTGAAACACTAAAGGTGGAGGCATGTCCATATTCACTAAGGGTATCAACACCTCCAGGCTAGTTGCTCAGCATAATGCATCCAAGATTATCCAAGTGCAACTAAGACCGCAATCCAAATTGTAGCTTACTATAGATCCCCCACCATGCCCCAGGATTCCCACTCCTCATTTCTTGATACACTAGAAAATATTAGGGTACAACCCAACATCCTAATAATGGGCGATTTCAACTACCCCACCATTAACTGGGAAAACAAATCATGTATCAACTGTTTTTCTCGACATTTTCTGGAATTCATAAACTCCAATGCCTTGGATCAGCTTATCCACACTCCCACCAGGGGTAGCAATATCCTAGACCTGGTCATTACCAACATGGGCGACTGGTGTTCCACACCAGAGGTCAATTCCTTGTTGGTCAGATCTGACCACAAGCTAATCACCCTAGACATCCACATCCCACCCCCACCCCCCATTAGGAAAACCACCGTAAAAAATTTCTCCAAAGCCAACTTCACGCTTCTTAAGACAGAAGTGGCAAACTTCACGACACCCATGCAGATGGACAGTAGAGGTACGACTGTTGAATCGTACACAAATGCACTTTATAAGCAGTTACATGAGTGTATGGATCGTGCTATCCCTAACAGAGCCAAGATGCTATCCTTCAAAAAAAGGAAGCCAATCTGCTGGTCTCCTGCCATAAACATTATACATACACAGCTCGGATACAGATACAATATAATAACATCACACATATACAGCTAAGGGGAAACACCCAAATCAGCTCAGACGTGATGGCCAAATACACCACATACACAAATTCCATGGATATAACTAACCTGCTGACAGACAGGTTCAATGAAAACTTCATCCTTATGTCCTCCCCATCAGTAATCCAGGATATCCCCAGCACCTGCCTCCCACCCCTTATTTCTAGGGAACAAGTCATTACTGCTCTATCAAAGGATAAAAACACAGGCTAAACAAAGGCTAAAGTTTACAATGGGACCCGATAACATCCTAAGCTGCATCTTGCATCACCTCAGGCAGGAACTCACAGCACCATTAGGCACCCCATTCAGCCTAAGCCCGAGTACCAGTTTCATCCCAGCCGAGTGAAGGACGGCCACCATCATCCCGCTGCACAAAGGTGGAACATCCACCGATCCAGGCAATTATAGACCCATCAGACTAACTAGCTTGATTTGCAAGGACATGAAATGCATTATCATGGACCACATTAGCAAGGACATTGGCAACTTCTAAACCCTTGATCCCACACAGTTTGGTTTTGGCAAGGGGAAATCATGCATGTTAAATATGGTAGACTTCTTTGAATCAGTCAACAAAGTCATACATGAGGGGAAGATGGTGCACTTGTCAAATATATGAACCTATAATTTACAAGGTTAGTGGTGGGGCCACCCTTGTGAGGTGCCATCACAACTGCTTTGCACCAAACCTCAGGGACAAAGCCAGTAGCTAGTCTCAGGTTAAATAGTTTAAGGATCAGCTCTGCCAATGCCTGTTTAGTACTTTTTATTAAGCAGCCAAGTATATTATTAGGTCCCATGGAGGATGTATATATGTTCTTTATTAGTGATGGGGGTTCTGAGATCATCAGGAATAAATGGGCTTTTTGGTATTCCAAAAACTCATAAATACATACAAAATCTCCCTATGCATCCTATAGTCGATGCCTGAGGTTCCATTACACATCCATGCCCAAAATTCTTGGATGAAAAATTAAAACATTTGCTTTTCCAAGAGGCTCATGTTTGCAAGGATTCTTGACATTTATTGGAATTAATAGCCTAGAATATAAGGAAAGTTATATATTCATGACCATCAGTGTTAAGGATCTGTATACTGTGATACCCCACCACTTAGACCTGGACTGGTTTAGTGAATTATTAATGGACAAAGGAATACCACAGGATAGAACTAATTTGTATGAACATTGTCTGGATATTGTACTGAGAAATAATTTATATTTGAAGGAAAATATTATCTGCAATGCAAAGGAGTAGCAATGGGGTCTGCTTGTGGGGCCCTATTTGCTAATATTATAATGATCGAATGAGAAAGGAAATTTTTATTTAGTAGCAGTTATATGAGTTCCTGTAAACTTTATTTATGATATCTGGATGATTATATTTGTTGTATGGGATGATAGTAAAGAAAGAATAGCAGCCTTTACAAAATATATAAATAGTACAAGAGATGTTTCAACTTTATATATGAAGTAAATGAAGTGAATATAATCTATTTAGATATCTGGTTATGTAATGATCTTATAAATAGAAGGTTTACATTTCAAATATTTAGAAAAGCAACATATTCAAATGGCTTCTTACACTTTACCAGTGCCCACCCCCATATACAGAAGAAAGCAGTTGTAAAAGGGCGATTTGTAAGAGTGGCAGAAAAGGTTACACTTGATAGTGGTTTTTGGGAGGAATGCATGCTCCTACAAGGAAAGTTTAATACTAGGGGATATCTGAATGACTTTGTAGAAAATCTGATGTATGAAGTAATGAATAAAATAAACTGTGGTTATTCCATGCCTATACTACATTCCCAGTCAGATGATATAGTTAGAATAACAAGAATGTAGGACACAAGTATAAGTAATGGAAATGTGGCTAACAATAACAATAAATGTTACAAGAATGCATCCGTTACTATGTATAATGCTGATAGTTTATTAGAGGGATCCTTGGAAAAATGGTCAGTTCTTAAGGAAGACATGCAACTGACACAGAAATTAAGTGAGAAACTAGCTGTGGTGTATAGAAAAGGTAGAAACATGAAAACTATATTGGTCTATTTCTCAAAGGCTTTAAGTAGTAGTGTAAAAAGAATGAACTTGAGTAAGTGTGGGAGATGCTCTTATTGTAAATACATTTGTGAAAGTGAACAATTCAATATTAATTCTCAGTTATTCAAGCTGTCAGGAAATTATAACTATGATACTGCTGGGGTGGTGTATGTGGTTGTGTGTCAGTCTTGCCCTGGATTCTATATAGGCAAGTCTGAAAGAAAGTTAAAGGATAGGGTGTACAGACATCTATATGACATTAATCAGATGAAAGATGCAAATGCCATTTCCAAACATATTCAAGAATATCCAGGACATGGCTTTAAGTTTAGCGTTCTAGAGAAAGTGACCCCAAGTATAAGAGGAGGGACTTCGTCTCTGTTATTAGAAAAAAAGAGAGCTGTACTGGCAGCTCCGCTTTATTGCAGGGAATCTGCCAGGTCTAAATGAACAAACATCAATTGAATGTTTATTGAAGTTGAAGGCATTAGTTAGATAAATAATTTGATGTTTTTGATGGTTTTATACAGAGTTTGTTGTTTTTTAAATGTAAAAAGGAAAATTGTTGTAAATGTATTCTATTTAAAAGCTCTACTTTGAAAAAAATAATTTCTGTTTCTTTAAACATGACGTTTAGAAGGGGGCTTGGCAATCACATGACATATTCTACCATTTTGAAAGTAGTATAAAAACTGGGACTTTAACAAATAGAGTTACCTGATGAAGTTTTAAATGTTTTAAAATGAAAGTGCTCACCTTGAGTTTTGGAATAAAACACTTTCTACAGCTATCCTGAGCTTCTAGCATTTTTTCTGTTAATTATTGGTTTTGTCAGCATTTGTTGGAGTTGTTTAGTTTGATTTTATAATGCTTTGGCTGCAGGTGCAGTGGCAGTGTCACAACCTTTATTCAATGAAGTGGATGTGAATAAATTTCAGAGTACTGTTTGAAATCTTACACTTTAAATCCAATAGTTGTCTCAATGTTTTGAGGCTTTTTCCAACATTGTTAACTCTTCAAACAGCAGAAGGGAGACTGAGCTTTTACCTGACTATCAGTTGAGAAAGGATACTAATACACCTGACCCATGGACTACTAATTTTTGATAGCTCCTACTCTGTTACCTCATACAACTGGAAATATTGCTAGCGATATCTCTCCAGTTTTACAAGAATGGTTGCAGTCCAATTTCAACCTTACAAAGGCTCACAAAAGCAACACTACTACTCTCATGGATCGATTTAGTGAGTATGACTGCAAACTGTTAAAAGTAAAAAAGTTACAGCTTGAGAATGCATATTTTTCTGAGTCAATTAAAGCTAACAGAGTTCTGAAGGGTCTCCGCATATGGCGGTTTCCTACTGGCTTAATAACTGATTCACAGCTCCATAAAGACCTGCTGGTAATGGCTGACTGGCACGGATGTGAATACATGGAGCTGTTAATAAAATATAACTGTAAATTAATTGATAATCTGGTATCACAAATTGGTGTATTGGATAATGTAATAATACATGATTTGCAATTTGAACAGTATAAATATAAATATATTCATATTTTTAATAACACTGATGAGCTTATTCAAGTTATTCACAACAGAAAAAATAATAAATTAGAACATGATGGGCATGACTGTCACAATAATAAAACCTATCCTATCTCCCCCAACATCCCAGGTTTGGGGAAGGACGTTTTCTAATTTTTCAACCACTAGTACTTTTAATTCTCATCAAACAGTTTCTGACCAGGAACAGCATCAAACAATAGACGGGGGTAATAACCAATATACCTCTGATCCTTTAAAGTACCCCCAGGTACTTCAAAAAATAAAGAAAAGAAACAAAACAGCCAATGGCATGTCCAGAACTAGATACAACCTCCACAGAGGGGCACAAACAGTGGCAGAATCATGGACAGAAAACCAGGAACTGGAAATAAATCAAGGAGACATTTTTTTCTGATATGACTTTTACTACTTGCCAATTTGTTACTAATGCTGAAAACATTTTAAAGTATATAATATTTCAAACTTTCCTACAAACACAAAATGCAGTGATCTTTTTGCTAGAGGTCTAACATTTTTACCAACAAAAAGGCAGATTTAGTGTTTGTGTTAATGGATCTAAAGGAGTATGTGAGGAAGCTGAACTTTAACATTATTTTTAATGAGATGTATATAGTCATGACATTCCTGTTTCTTTAAATGTGGCTTTTAGAACGGAGCTTGGCTATCACATGACATATTCCACCATTTTGAAAGTAGTATAAAAACTGGGACTTTAAAAATGGAGTTTATCTGATGAAGTTTTAAATGTTTTAAAATGAAAGCACTCATAGGTTCATACGTTCACAGGTTGCTACTAGGCTATCGGCCCTAGGCCTATGCAAGCCTAGCCATAACAATTCCCTGGCTATTTCTTCCCACAATATTTACTTACCTTGTGTTTTAGAATAAAATATTTTCTATATCTATCCTGAGCATTTAGCATTTTTTCTGTTATATTGTACATGTGTGTGAGCTGTGTATGCGTGATGTGCTTGTTATTATATTGTATCTGTATGTGAGTTGTGTATGCAAGATGTACTTGTTGTTATGTTGAACGTGTACATGAGATGTGTATGTGTGATGCACTTGTTATATTGTATCTGTATGTGAGCTGTGCATTTGTGATATACTTGTTATATTGTATTTGTATATGAACTGTGTATGTGTGATGTACTTGTTATTATATTGCATCTATACGAGAGCTGTGTATGTGTGATATATTTGTTGTTATATTGTATCTATACGTGAGCTGTGTATGCGTGGTGTACTTGTTATATTGTATCTGTATGTGAGCTGTGTATGTGTGATGTAGTTATTATATTGTATCTGTATGTGAGCTGTGTATGTGTGATGTACTTGTTATTGTACTGTAACTGTATGTGAGCTGTGGGTGCGGAATATACTTGTTATTATATTGTATTTGTACATGAGCAATGCTTTTGTGATGTACTTGTTATTTTGTATTTGTATGTGAGCTGTGTATATGTGATGTACTTGTTGTTACATTGTATTTGTATGTGAGCTGTGCATGCGTGATGTATTTGTTATTATATTGTATCTGTGTCTGAGCTGTGTATGCATGATGTACTTGTTATAGGTTCATAGGTTCTTAGGTTCATAGGTAGATACTGGGCTATCTGCCCGAAGGCATATATTAGCCCAGCCACGTTGTGCGGTATTCACCGCCCCTTTGGTTAGTTCCCTAGGCCCTTGATTTAGCAGCTAGTACCCTTGGCCCCTATCTAGTAGAGCTGTTGGTATGATCCCTGGTGTGAACTTTCTGTTACCCATCCACTTGTCAGGGTTCCTCTTGAAGAGTGATAGTGAGGGGCTCTGTCTTATGTAGATCGGGACCTTGTTCCATAGCAAGGGAAGTCTTTGCGAAGGGAATCTATCCCTCCAGCATGTTCTATTCATTGTTGTGCTGAGGTTTATATCCCTAGAGCGTGTAGCTCAAGTGGATTTGGTTTTGCTAAGATGGAGCATGTTTAACAGTTCTGGGTTGGACATGGCTCTGTATGTTAGACAGAGATCGCCTCTGAGAAGGCGGTATGCAACAGAGAAAAGCCTTAGTTTTTCAATCGTGCTGCATAGGGCAACTGTTTGAGGCCAGTAATCCTCTTAGTGAGGTACCTCTGTGGTCTCTCCAGCTGCTGGAGATGCCTAGCCAGATATATTCCAATTGGTGCATTGTACTCAATAATGGGTCTGATGAGGGAAGAGTAGAGGGGCACCAGTACATCCTTAGATCTTGATGCGAACCCTTTCGTGATCAGATGGGTCACATAGAAGGATTTTCTAACCACCTTGGCAACATGGTTATCAAAGGAAAGCTAACTATCTTCTTGGGTCCCTAGGTCCCTTATTGCTACTTCAGATTTCAGGGGGTTACCTCCTATGTGGTAGTTTACGGGTACTCTGTTTTTTCCAAAGGGGATTACTACGCATTTTTTAGCATTTAGCTTGAGACCATGGCTTTGACACCATGCATCAGTCTCGTTAAGGCCCTTCTGGAGGATATCCATGTCAGCTGGAGACTCTAGTATAGCACCTGGTTTGCAGTCGTCCACAAACTTGGTCAGCCACAGCCCATCAGTGCTTGCTTGTACTTCTGAGAAGTATATGCCAAACAGGAGGGGCCCCAGGACAGAGTCCTGAGGCACACCGCTCATTACTGGTCTAGATTGAGACATAGATCCCGCTACTCTTACTTTGTGGGTCTGCCTGAGAGCCAGTTTGCGATCCATCTTGTGACGTAAGGGTTTATGCCCAGGTTGGTGAGTTTATCAATAATACCCAAATGGGGAATGGTGTAAAATGCTTTAGCATGGTCAAGGTAAGCTGTGTGTACCTCCTTTCCCTTATCTATAGCCTGAGTAACTGTCTCAAAGAAGTCCACCAGGTTCAGGAGACATGATCTGCCCTTGACGAAGCCGAACTGTGTGGGGTAAAGTGTTTGGAGGTTCCCAATCTCTCTATTTATGAGTTCCATAATGATTTGCTCCATTGCCTTACAGATCAGACTGGTCAGGCTTATTGGTTGGTAGTTCTCAGGGTCGGTTGTAGGCCCACCCTTGTGCAGCGGAACCACCGTTGCTGTGCGCCATTCTATGGGCACATATCCTGTCAAGAGGCTGAGACTGAACAGGGTATTCAGATGCGGGGTTAATTCATTTTGGAGCTCACGTATGACACAGCCCAGGACACCATCTGGTCCCATGGAGGCAATGTTTTTAGCTTTAGATAGAGCCTTATTAACCAACGTATCAGTAATAATTGGAGTTACACAATCCTCTGGAATAGTAATAGGCCCTGTAGGTAGTGGTGGGGGGGGGGATTTGCACTGAACCTGTCAGACAAGATGTTGGCAATGTCAGAAGGGTCAGTGTATTTTGTTCCATTTTGTACTAGCTGAGAACAGACCTGAGCGTTGCCATTTAGGTTTTGACGTAGCCATAGAAGGCCTTATGGTTATCCTTGGCATCCTTGGCAACTTTCTTTTCGAAATTGGCTTTAGTTGGCTTGATGAGGGCCCTCAATTTCTTACTAAAGCTGATAAGGGAAGATTTTTCTACTTGAGATTTGACCTTTTTTTGTATAAATCTCCTCCTTTTATTGTATAGTTTGCTTAAGGCCAGGGTCCACCAGACTGGTTTCTTCTTGCTTGAGGAAGGAGTCTCGGTTTTATTTGGGATAGCACAGTCCATGCAATCCTGAAGATGTATATAAAGTGCCTTGGTGTAGGATTCTGCATCCTGGATATCATCATCCTTCTGCAGGGGGATAGTGAAGCTTTCCACTTCTGATGCAAGTAGTTTGAAGTTTGCTTTGGAAAGGTTTTTTATGATGGTTTCTTTGACTGGGGGAGGTGGAGGGGTGAGGATGTCTAGGGTTATCAGTTTGTGGTCTGATCTGACCAGAGAGGGGGTGATAACGGGTGTGGTACAATGGGCGCCCATATTTGTGATGACTAAATCTAATATGTTGTCCCCTCTAGTGGGAGAACATACCAGTTGTTCGAGGGCATTTGAATTTATAAATTCTATGAACCGCTGGGCATAGGAGTTAGAACTTTGGTAGTTCGCCCAGTCTATACCAGGGTAGTTGAAATCACCCAAAATTATGGTGTTGGGTATGACCTTTATATTTTCCAGTGCCTCAAGGAATGCTGAGTGAGCATCTTGGGACATGGTGGGCGATCTATAACAGGCTACGACTTGAACTGTGGTTTTGCCTGCTGATAGTTGCACATGGATGATCTCTGGGGCATCATGCTGTGCCACTAACCTGGAGATGTGGGTATCCTTGATGAACTGTGTATGTGTGATGTAGTTATTATATTGTATCTGTACCCAAGCTGTGTATGTGTGATGTAGTTATTATATTGTATCTGTACCTGAGCTGTGTATGCATAATGTACTTGTTATATTGTATTTGTATGTGAGCTGTGTATGTGTGATGTTATTATATTGTATTTGTACATTAACTGTGTATGTGTGACATATTTCTTATTGCAATGTACTTGTACTTAACCTGTGTATGCGTGATGTACTTGTATGTGAACATTAGCTGTGTCTGTTGGATGTACTTAGTATTGTATTTTATCTGTATCTTAACTGCGTGTGTCTGAATTACGGTCTGCTGTTTATATGTCTGCACAACTGGAGAAATGCCTTTGTAAAACACTATTGTCCAAAGTGATATATCTCTTGTCTGTCTGAGATCTAACTGAGGAATGCTGCAATAAAATCTACTGGCAGCATTAGCTGTCACACTTTTCTATATTCAGCATGTCATTTTATATATATATATATATATATATATATATATATATATATATATATATATATATATATATATATATATATATATATATATATATATATATATAAGTGACAGACAGGAGGTATAAGGTTTGTGGCCTTTGGCTTGGAGGTTGTCAAGTTCTAAAATTGTGACTTGTCTGTATGCTTGGCATCAATAACATGAGGCTGGATGTCATAAGTAGACACCATGATCAGGAATGTGAGCACCATTTAGTTCCACAAATAATTTCAAGATGAGGAATGTAGACGGCAGTTATTTCCACAACTAATTCCAAACTCTGTTTAAACATGTTGCAGACCAGAAATACTGTTATCTACCTCCACAAACAATGTTTTTTTTAAATACATTTTTATCCCCTTTGCTTGACCTCTAGCTGATTTAAATCTGTTCCCAGTGTTTTTTTTTTTTTTGCTTTTAGTTATGAGAATAGTGTTACAAATCTGTGATCCATTTAGCAATGCCAGTGAAAGTATTCATTTCAAACTGGAAAAGCAGGCTTTTTGTGTGACTACTTTTCTTTTCAGCGCTAACCGGAATGCTGTTAAAAGTTGGTAATCGATACCTCTCTTCAACGTCCAACAATGGACTCACCCAAGCAGTCACGTTATACTCTTATTTTTGGCCATAGAAAAGGTTAATCACATTCCCTTAAAGGCTGCCAGTTCTAATGACATTTAGTGACTTACTAGCAGATGATATTTTAATATCCAGCAAAGGATGCTGCTTTACAGTGACAGAATGATATTTTTAGGGCACAGGAGTAGTTTGGCTGTCTAATGTCTTTCAGATGAGTGTTTCAGAAATAAGACATGCTACTTCAGTAACTTGTGGAAGGTTTCTTTCTACTGGTGGCACTATGCTATTGGTTATCTCTGAAATGTGTAGGTATACACTTAATATCTTTGTTTGTTTTCATACATGCTGACACGTTAGCCAAGTTACAACCACTACATATTCCATTTTAATTCATTTAAAAAAGTTCCAATATTTCATCACCTGCTTACTTCATAGAACAATGACATTTGCCTCATTTAAGCAGTACTTGCAGCTTGCTGTTTTATTCTATTTAACTTTTGACTTTTATGATCTCACACTCAGTTGTTATTCTTTTTTATATTTTACTATAAACGTATTTATAGAACTCATCATTGTGTTATCTGTATCTATAATGGCAGTTTCCTGCATAATCATGTTCAAAAGTCCTAAGTCTCTTTATAAATTACATTTTAGATATTTTTGTATTACTAAGCCCTTATTTATACTTTTGAATCCTACTGTTATAACTGAAATCCTCTATTACAGGTATTTTGGTCTTATGTAAAAAATTACATTTGTACAATTACTCTTAGACACTCTGGAACAATTTAATATTTAGGGATGTTTCCAGTGTTTGGTAGTATTTAATTGTTTTTTATTAATTTCATGTTTTTTTCAGTATTTCTGTGTCTCATATTTTTTACTGGATTTCAGAATCTGTGCGTAAAAAGGGATCTGTTACTGAATGTGGGGTTTAGGTATGCTGTGTTAATTTCCTCTTGGGTGATAGAACAGATGTGATGGACAGACAGCTAGCAATCTGATTAGTCAATCCCTGGGATTCAGAAACATGATGGCATGACTGAAGCAGTATGCTGTGTGATCTCTTTTTTTACACTTTCCATGTTTTGTGGAATGGGGATATTGTGGATATGTGTTTATGTAAACAAAATGGTATTGGACTTCCAACTCATCAGATCCATATGTAACCTTTGATTATATCATTTTCAATTTGTGGCCATCATTTTGAAGGGATCATTCCCTATAGGTAGATGGTAGTCAAAGTATATCTTTATTCTCTATAGTTGTGATTGCACTTCTATATGAATTCTCAGTACCTCATCTGGCTGGGAGCACTTTAATGGGGTACAGTGAGCTCTCACACAGTGCAAGTCTTAACAAACCGTTACAATCTTGCCAGGTCAGTAAAATGGCTACAAAACTGCATCTTTCCCATAGTGTATTACAGTCTAGGCTGCTAACATCTGCATGCTGACCTTCTCCCACTTCTTTATTTTAGTTTTTGTTCCTTGACTGTCACTTAGTGTGCTGATTAACCATTCCCTAATAACAGCCTTCTACCAGTGGTGAATCTGCTGTTCTCAATCCATTGGATTGATGGATACATTTTTCCCTCCCCTCAAGTGGCCAGGACTCATCAGTTCAGTTTATTGCATCTGAAACAAATGTAGATCAGTGCCCAGCTCTCTGTTTTGTGACTGACCAGGCTATCAGAGGTTCATATTAGTCACTGGATACATATTACGTCTTCTGAAAAGTGTTTATTTTTTATTGATTTTTATTAGGTTTTACAGTTATGACAGCACAATTACATACACACATATTGACACAGGTGCACCAGTTATTATTTCTAAATCATAAGCACCATTTACATCCCTATTTTCTCCTCCCTTTCCACTGCATCCTTCCTTCTTCATGCTTTTTTCTCCATTTGTTGTCTTCAGCTTCATCCTTGACCTCATCCCTTTCCATCTCTTATTGATATATTCCCCCTTTCCATTCTTTGTTTTTTTCTTCTTCCCCTTCTTCACTTGCTACACTTTGCTTCATTTATCCGTCCTTTGCCCCACCCCCAATTATTTTATAATGCATGGTAGAGTTCATTGCATTTAGTTTTACTAACCTTAGAATGAGTGTTTTTTTACAATGCTTTGCTATATAGCTGTCACAACCCAGTTACAAACAACTCTCTCCCATATTGTTTTGGAAAGCTTTTTTGTTTCTGGTCCATCCTGAAAAAGAACAATATGTTTTCCATCGCCATTCCTCAGATTTTCCTGTTCTTCTATTGCCCCATTCAATATCTCATTCAACTATTTGCATTCCTAAAATATACAGAGGTGTGCCTTGCCACTCCCACATCTTCAAGAAGTATCATCCTGCTTCTGCTCCCCCATTAGCCTCCTTGGGTGAAGTATCATTTTTGGATGAGTTTCATTTGTAGGTCCCATGCTGGAAGTAGAACTTTTAAGGATATTGCAATTGTATTTGATTGTTTGCAGGTACATTCTTCCTAGCTATACTCATTTTCTCTGTTTCTGGTTTTTTTTACCCATTTCTTCTCATCTTTCTTCTTCATCATTTCTCCAGATATTAAGCCTCTACTTCCTTTCCCTTTCTACCTCTCACATTTTTCTAATGGTGTATTTTCCTACCTCTCTTTTCCATTCCCCAACCCCTTCTCTTTCTGCCATATCATATCCTCATGTTCTTTCCTTTGTAACCCATTTAGTTCAGCTAAGTCCATATTCTGTCCACTTTTTCCTTGCTAATTAATATTCCTTCCCTACAGCATCATCCTTTGTCATAAGTTCATAAATCTGTAGGTTGCATGCCAGCATTAAGGCAGTATGGCCATCTAGCAACAGAGTCCAAGATTTCTGGATCAAACACTTTACCCCAAGCCTATGAATCCAGTTGTTTCTTAAAGGAGTCTTACTGTCAGTAATGTGAAGTAGCAATTTATTCTGTATCACCAATCTTTGAGTTAAGAAAGAGTGGCATAATTGTGTTGTTTTAGTACCTAAATCAAATTGAAATTACTTGATATCTCCATGTTAAACTGTTGCTATATATTTCTATGTCCACGACAGCTCATAGCTAGGCCATGAAAGACTTTGTAGGCAAATATTAATTTACTAGGTATGTAATAATAATGTATAGTAAATAAATTGAGGTATTTGTATCTATTATTGTAACTGTAATATCTGTGAAGTAAAAGACGTTTGGTAAATTTTCTTTGTATACTCTCAAGATAATTCCACTGACCTGCATTGTATATCCAAAAATGTTATTGTATTCTAAGACTGGCCTAATATGGTAATGTAAGAGCCTTCTCATTTCTTGTGTTAAGATTTTTTTAATATATCATTTGATGCATAACATTATTACTTATCAGCTGAGCATCTGTATCAGAGGAATAATTAGTGGTCATAGTAATTCTCAAGTCTATATATTGGATTACTCCTTTAGTGGGTGTTCTAGCAGGTACACAGGAGAATAAACTACAGCCTTTCCAAAATAGTTTATATTAAATTTGTTGTAACTAAAATGTATATTTATACTTCCATACTTATTTATTTAACTATAAAATAAGGCAGCATAGGATAGGATTATTTGTTTTCCTTCCCAATAACATATAGAATGTATTGCACAGCTAGGAAGGTGTTTTTTGTTTCCATTGTAAAAGAAAACATACCTTCATCCACTATAGAAATTGATCAACTTCATACATTGTTTTCTTAGGTCACATATTTTCTATATGTGGGCCCCACTCCATTCACTTTTATTACATTTCCCTACCCTACTCCAAATTTTCTCCCACCCTCAACAGCAATATATTTGTAGGTAGTTGTATCTCCATCCATATCCTCCAACACCTATCACATACTTTTATTGTTGACCTCTCTTCTCTCACCTCATTTTTTCACACTGATTTTAGTACTCTTCCACTCCCATAATACTCCTCCACACTTTTTTCACCAAGTACCTCCTTCCCAACACCACCTCACCAGCTTCCTTAGCTCCACTTCCCTCTTTATATATTACCAGTATGCTTCTCCAATTATTTCAACTTACCACTCCTCTCTTTCTAGCACACATAGCTAATGCACACCCCTCCATAATAACTCCATTCATAACAGTTCTCAGATCCCCAAACCCAACATGTTAATTTCTCCATCAATAGCCCACAGCATATATAAAACAACCAATATTCACTACTTCAAACACAAATACTTAAAACAAACTTGATCTATAGGCTATATACAACAAAAAAAATTAATAAAAACTAAATTACACTTTCCACTCTTAAATTTTTAGGCCAATTTATAGACTATTTTTAAATTCGGGAGACATTCAGCCAAACCCAGGTCCTACAAGCACAAATGGACTAAACACAAACTTCTAAATAACACCCCAATTCTCTTAACACCAATGAATCTGGACTAAAACGCATCAACATTAACTAAAGAAATATTTGCAACAAAGTAGCTGAGCTACACACATTCATATATCACCATAACTCAGACATCATTGCAATCAACAAAATCTGGTTATAACCCAACATCAAAGATACTGAGATCTTACCACTGGGTTACAGCATTCTTGAAGATGACTACAAAACTAAAAAAGCTGGTGGAGTTGCCATTATATATCCTAACAATGTACAACTAACACCCTATCAGCATAAACCTCTAATATTTGGCAATGCAGAGATTCTCGTTACTACACTAAAGCTAAATCCCAAGAACACTCTCTGTATTATTGCACTTTATTTCCCCCAAGTACAAATGTCCTCACTGCTGAAAACATACTCTCCTGGATACATACTGGTATATAGCATGAAACCCTAAACCTCGGAGAGCTCAACATTGACTGGAATTGGATCTAATCTGACTCCCCCACTACATCCATTAATCTATATGAGTTTACCCAACTTATAGATACCCCAACTAGATATAACACATCCTCTGCAAAAGCCTCTATCCTAAACTGAATACTAAGAACTAAACCCTATAATATCTATAGTACAGTTGCTATACCCAACAAACTAAGCAACAATCTACCCAGTTTTGCCAGGAGGCTTCCAACACACACAGCTAAACAACACCAGTGCAAACTAGTTTGCAATCTCAACAAATTCAGTGATGAACTTCATTTCTGCACTCTGAGTCGATGCAAGAAGTGTGTGAAAATATTTCCCCTGGACAAAGCCACTTTATAATTCAACAAAATCTTTATTAACATACTAAACAGATATGCTCACCAAAGGAGAAAGATAGTAAAGAATAATTCTGCTCTATGCCTGCCCATTTCAACTAGGCAACCAATGAAGGATAGAAATAAGGAAACATGGATCACCCATAAAACTCTAGAAAATCTGCTAAAATGTTGACAATTAAGAAATAAGGTGAAACTAGCATAAAACTAGACAAAAAGCAGCACTATCATAATGTATGATAGATATATTAAAACAATCCCAGAATTTCCTGGATATCAGTGCAGAGTCTACTCAACCTCAATCATAGTTCTCAACTAAATTCATCTCCAGATATTCCACCAACAGTTGTAGCATCCATTTTCAACAATTATTTTCTACAAACAGTGAACTCTTCATTAAAAGTCAACTCTTCCCCTAAACAACAGCACCTCAGCATCCCACTTCACACCCAACAATGTTTACACTTAAACCTATTCCCACTTCTACTATTAAAAAATACTTCTGTCCAGGCTAGAAAAACACCAGTCTAGCTGCAGACAAACTCCCATCTGAGTATCTGAAAACAGCAGCCAAAGGCTTAGCATATCCTGTATCAATATTAATAAACAGATCAATCCAAGAATCATATGTTCTATCCATCTGGAAAAAAAGTCACCATACTTCCCCTACATGAAGGAGGTTCTTCTACAGACTACACTGACTATATGCCAATATGAGTAGTGCCACCTATATCCAAATAATGTATCTAAAATAACGGAGAAGTATATTTATTCCCAAATACTTCAGTACCTGAATTCTATGAGCTGTTCTCCAGTACCCATAATGGCTTCCGACCTATATGCGGCATCATCACCGCCCTTCTTTGATTCACTGATACAGTCAATAAAAGCAGAAACACAGATAATCTGGTCTATTCCCCATTCCCAAATTTGTCAAGAGCATTTAACACTGACTTTTATCATAAATTATGAAGCCTGTAACACTAACATAATATGTAGATGATTCAGCACTCATCTGTACTTCCCACACCTCCAAAAACTGCAAGAAGTAACCCAAGAATCTTTTCCTCTGCAGAATCATGGCTACAAAATGTTCAGCTTCTTCTAAACACCCCCAAAGCAAAAGTCTTCTATTCACCCCCCAAAAATCACTTCCACATCAATAGTTCTTTCAATATCGCCACAATTAAACAACACTATTTTGAACAGGTCTCACATAATAAGCTCTTAGGAGTCACAGTCAATGGCAATATAAAGTTCAATATCCATTTCCAAACTGCTATAAAAAAACACACCAAAAGCTTGGCATACCATATATCAACAAACCAATCTTCATCAGTAGACTATAACCAAGTCTTTCCTTATACCTACCCTACTCTATGTCATTCACTATTCACTAATTTATGGTCCAGCATATAAATAAAGTTAGAACAATGCTATAATAAAATAGCAAGATTTGCATCAAATACCCATTATAGAACCCATCACTGCCTGGCCCTTAAAAATCTCATCTGCACAGCGCACACATTAACTTACAACCCAGGCATGCTCCAACAATACTGCACTGCTAGAACTCTCGACTCAAAAGATAAACTATTCCTTTCCATCACAGAATCTTACAACACAGCAGGAGACTTACTATACTCCCACTCTGTATCCAGTCTCTGGAATGCCCCATCATACACTCTTAAAATGCTAGATAATCAACAGGTCTTCAAATCACATTTTAGGGAGCACCACATAACAAACTGGCCATGCAGTTGTGCATCTCCTGGTTCATACTCTGCACAGGCATATGTTAAAATGCATTGATAGAGTATTACCTGATTTAATCATACCCATTATACATGAACAGTTGTCATACATTACTTCAACAGTCCAAAGCTAAACACTAGTATTGTGTATAGTTCTCATAACTCTGCATATATGTTTTTTAATGGGACTAATGTATATGTATGTTTTATAAATTTACTACCCTTCTTTATGGCGCTTTTCCTCAGGCCTCCACCAAAAAAGGATTATATTTGCCCCAGTTGGACTTTCCCTGTAAAAATGGAAATAAGTAAATGTACTTACAGTGTCTCCCCAATCAACACTCTATCGCATATAAGAATTTAAATGTGTAATATCAGATTCATTTTCTGCAGTGTTCACAGTCTTACAGTCACTTGCATACTTATTTATCCTACATGCCTTAGATCTAGAAATGAAGGCAAATAAAATATTAAATACTGTTGGTTCAAGAACAGAGCCTTTTTTGAACTCCAAGACAGATGGAAAGAGTCAGATCTTGTGCTGTTGTATTTTTACTCCATGGGATTTATCAGTTAACTTTGACATGCTTCATTTGATCAGGAATATATTAATCTTAGCCGTAATAAAGCTTTGGTAAATTATATGGTAAGGGAGGGAGTCAAAGGCCTTGGCTAAATCCAGGAGAATTACTCCATATGAGATACCTAGATCCACAGCCTTAGTAATTTGATCATTAAAATGTTATACATTTGTCATCTTAGAGCTACCATTTACCAAAGCATGTTGATCTAATTCCAAATGGCTTATATCTGTGTTATCAGTCCCTAGTATTTCAATAATTCATCATTCAAAGTATCTGTCCAGAATGAATGTGAGGCTAATAGGTCTTCAGCCATTAACATCACTTTTGATACCATTTTATATGTTGGTGTTAGAGTAGATGTTTTCCACAAGCTTAGAACAGTACCTGTTTGTAATAGCTTGCTAAATATTAGGTATTATTGGTAATACGATTTGTAATTGTTAGTAACTGTATGGAGTGGCCTTAGATACTGATCCTTTTCTTTCATAGATATTTACTTACCATTTTCCTCGTTCTTTGCTGCACCTCTATCAGTCTTGGTCCCTACCTCGTGCTCTATCTTCATTAACCTCTGAAAAGCGTTTTTGCTTTGATCTGTATCAAACTGCCTGCCCATTCCGCTTTCTTTCTCCTCCTTCCTGTTGTCTCTCCTTAATCTCATCCAGTCCAACTCCTCTCTTCCTCTCATCTCAGTCATGCAGACAGCAACACTATTGCATACCCTTTAAAGTGTGCCATCCCACATCCTCTGTTGCTGCTCTCTCATTGCATTCATTTTATAACAACCCTCAACATTCTCTAGTCTCCATGAATTGCTCACATCCTTTGTGAATGTCCTTAATCACCTTCACTGATCATTTTCATGGCTCCTTTACTGCTCATTGAGTGCAAACTGGACAAGAAACCAACTTGCTGAGCATATCTTGGTGAAGATGAACACTCTGATTCCTGTTTTCCATAGAAAGTCACTGCTGGCATGATTTCTACATGTGCAATGGCAGTAATTCCTTTCTTTTGGAGATTTCTCCCTTCTTCATGTTTGTGCGACTATGGAGTTGCTATGCATAAGTTTGGAGGTTGTGGGGGTCTTTCCCACCACATGTAGTTGCAGGCAGGCTTGCTCCCTGCAAAAAAATGCTTGCATTTAAGTTTTCCATTGGGTTGAATGCCTAATCAGTGTTGCTTAGCATGTTGGATACTTAATGAATTGTAACATTACAAGTCATAGTAGAAGCCTCTTTCCATATTTTTGGACTAATTATTATTTGAATTATGTTCATTCTATGCCCATGGTTTGTTCCTCTATCTTGTAAGGTCTCTCACTGTCCTTTTTCAGTTGTTTTCTGTCAGAGCTCAAGCCCTACATATTTTGCTTTGGGTTTCTCTTCTGTTGTTATGTACCTTTCTCCTCTCTAATCTCTCCCATTCTGATTATCTTTGTCTTTTTCAGATTATCAGATTATTTTGTATCCTCACCCCTTTCTGAAGTCCTTGAATCTCCCTATAATTATGTTTGTGCTCTGACAAACTGTTTAGCCATCAGAATGCACTTGTCCACTAATGGCACGAAAAAATCGTCTATTCCTCTTTCCCTCACTCTCTCCAGGGACTTTTCTTACTAGTCTTATTAGAACTTCCATCACTACTATGAACAGATTAGATGCGAGACAGAGAGAGAGAGTGGGCACTCCTACTGTGCTCTGCTGTTAGTTTTTATGTTTGTCTCTTCGGTCATCTGTGCATTAGCTGCTTGGCTTTCAGTCATGAGTACGGTGTTCTTATCTACCCAGTTCAATTGTAACCCATCACCATTGCCTCTAGAAGTCTGGTAAAGAATGCCCATTCCACTGTCTTTATGTTAAGTATAATTATGCATGCTGTATGTACTCCCTTTCTTTCTATCCTTCCCACAATAGACAACAAAAGCCATTACTAGTCCAGCAACATCCTTTCTTGAATGAATGCTGTCCAAGGCATTATCTTTTCCATCTTGATGCTAGTATTTTTGCTATAATTGTGGCATTCATGTTCATTAGCAAGTTTGTCCTGAAAGCCCCTGAATGTTTTTCTCTTTTTATTTTAGGAAGTAGGATCACTCTTGTATCCTTCATTTACTCTGACAGACTTCCTTTCCTACTGCACTCACTAAGATTCCAGGCAGCCCCTCTCGTACTATATCTTATACAGTCTTATAAAACTCGGTTAAAATCCCATCTGGCCCACTACTTTCTCACCTTCAAATAAACTAATTATCCTGTCTCTGCTTTAAAAATTTCTCTGTTTAGCAGCACTCTGTCCTTATCTTCAAATATCCTATTTCCAGTCACACTCTGTTCTATGGACATGTAGACTTATTCAGAGTATTTTATCTTTTAATTTCTAACTGCCACTGCCTTCAATTATGTTACCATCTATTAATTCCAGCTTTCCTACGGTCATACTTTATCTGTTTTGTTTCAATAACCATATTTGATACTTCCCTGCTTTTTCCTTTTGCCACCACCACAAATTCCTCATCCTTATCATTTCTATTACATGCTCATGATTTGCTTCAGTTTCATTTCAAATGTTACTTTCTTCTCTTCTCATATGCTCCTTTTATCCATTAACCGGTGTACTTCTATCATTTCCGTCTTGAGAGCTGTCATCTCGCAAGTTCTTTCAGTCCTATATCTTCATATTTCTTGCATTAACCACTAATTGCTACCCCCAAGTGTTCCTTGACATCATGGCTCTGGCATGTTATCCTTCTTGCTACCTGTCTTATCTGCTTCTTTCTACTGTCTCTTCTATATTGCAAAACTACAAAAATAAGCAGCAGCAAAATTAGCAAACCATTAATGAAAGGCCAGCTTAATCCACAAACAGTAGAAACTTTATTTGACATAAACCTAGTACTTCCATGTGTGAGCTCATAAGGAGTAAACACTATAGTAAGCATTCTTAAATACTCCTTACAACCAGGCAACACCTGTAAATCAATTATATACAATTAGTTATTCAAAGGGTTGTAAGGGCATTTAAGGGGTGCTGTTTGCTTATACTGTTTTACTCCCTTGAAGGCTGTACAGCTGAGGGGCTAGAGCTTGCTGTATAGGTTCATAGGTTCATAGGTAGGTACTCTAGGCTATTGGCCCTAGGGCTCATACAAGCCTAACTAAAAAGGTACCTGGGCTTTTTGCCGCACCTCCAAGAGGGCTCTATTTTCCAGCCCCCTGTCACAGAACCACAGAAGTGATCCCCAGGGTGAATTTCCTATTACCCATCCAATCATCAAGATTTTTCTTGAAGAGTGCTAATGAGGAGCTCTGTTTGACATATAGATAGGTAGTCTGTTCCAGAGTATGGAAGTCCTGGGACAGGAATCATCCTCCAGCATGTTCTAGGTTTATTGTGGCAGGACAAGGTTTAGGTCCCTAGAGCCGTAACCTCGGAGGAATTGGCATTTCTTTATGGAGCATGTCCAACAGCTCTGGGTTTGATATAGCTTTGTATATAAAGAAAGGTGAGATCACCTCCTAGTAGGCTTATATGCTTACTTGAGTAAAGCTGGAGTTTTTGAGTCAGTTCATGTATATATCTGTTTGAGGCTAAAGTTCAATATCCATTTCCAAACTGCTATAAAAAAACACACCAAAAGCTTGGCATACCATATATCAACAAACCAATCTTCATCAGTAGACTATAACCAAGTCTTTCCTTATACCTACCCTACTCTATGTCATTCACTATTCACTAATTTATGGTCCAGCATATAAATAAAGTTAGAACAATGCTATAATAAAATAGCAAGATTTGCATCAAATACCCATTATAGAACCCATCACTGCCTGGCCCTTAAAAATCTCATCTGCACAGCGCACACATTAACTTACAACCCAGGCATGCTCCAACAATACTGCACTGCTAGAACTCTCGACTCAAAAGATAAACTATTCCTTTCCATCACAGAATCTTACAACACAGCAGGAGACTTACTATACTCCCACTCTGTATCCAGTCTCTGGAATGCCCCATCATACACTCTTAAACTGCTAGATAATCAACAGGTCTTCAAATCACATTTTAGGGAGCACCACATAACAAACTGGCCATGCAGTTGTGCATCTCCTGGTTCATACTCTGCACAGGCATATGTTAAAATGCATTGATAGAGTATTACCTGATTTAATCATACCCATTATACATGAGCAGTTGTCATACATTACTTCAACAGTCCAAAGCTAAACACTAGTATTGTGTATAGTTCTCATAACTCTGCATATATGTTTTTTAATGGGACTAATGTATATGTATGTTTTATAAATTTACTACTCCCCTTCTTTATGGCGCTTTTCTCCTCAGGCCTCCACCAAAAAAGGATTATATTTGCCCCAGTTGGACTTTCCCTGTAAAAATGGAAATAAGTAAATGTACTTACAGTGTCTCCCCAATCAACACTCTATCGCATATAAGAATTTAAATGTGTAATATCAGATTCATTTTCTGCAGTGTTCACAGTCTTACAGTCACTTGCATACTTATTTATCCTACATGCCTTAGATCTAGAAATGAAGGCAAATAAAATATTAAATACTGTTGGTTCAAGAACAGAGCCTTTTTGAACTCCAAGACAGATGGAAAGAGTCAGATCTTGTGCTGTTGTATTTTTACTCCATGGGATTTATCAGTTAACTTTGACATAAGCCATTTGATCAGGAATATATTAATCTTAGCCGTAATAAAGCTTTGGTAAATTATATGGTAAGGGAGGGAGTCAAAGGCCTTGGCTAAATCCAGGAGAATTACTCCATATGAGATACCTAGATCCACAGCCTTAGTAATTTGATCATTAAAAATGTTATACATTTGTCATCTTAGAGCTACCATTTACCAAAGCATGTTGATCTAATTCCAAAATGGCGATATCTGTGTTATCAGTCCCTAGTATTTCAATAATTCATCATTCAAAGTATCTGTCCAGAATGAATGTGAGGCTAATAGGTCTCTAGCCATTAACATCACTTTTGATACCATTTTTATATGTTGGTGTTAGAGTAGATGTTTTCCACAAGCTAGGAACAGTACCTGTTTGTAATAGCTTGCTAAATATTAGGTATTATTGGTAATAAGCGATTTGTAATTGTTAGTAACTGTATGGAGTGGCCTTAGATACTCGATCCTTTTCTTTCATAGATATTTACTTACCATTTTCCTCGTTCTTTGCTGCACCTCTATCAGTCTTGGTCCCTACCTCGTGCTCTCTATCTTCATTAACCTCTGAAAAGCGTTTTGCTTGGATCTGTATCAAACTGCCTGCCCATTCCGTTTTCTTTCTCCTCCTTCCTGTTGTCTCTCCTTAATCTCATCCAGTCCAACTCCCTCTCTTCCTCTCATCTCAGTCATGCAGACAGCAACACTATTGCATACCCTTTAAAGTGTGCCATCCCACATCCTCTGTTGCTGCTCTCTCATTGCATTCATTTTATAACAACCCTCAACATTCTCTAGTCTCCATGAATTGCTCACATCCTTTGTGAATGTCCTTAATCACCTTCACTGATCATTTTCATGGCTCCTTTACTGCTCATTGAGTGCAAACTGGACAAGAAACCAACTTGCTGAGCATATCTTGGTGAAGATGAACACTCTGATTCCTGTTTTCCATAGAAAGTCACTGCTGGCATGATTTCTACATGTGCAATGGCAGTAATTCCTTTCTTTTGGAGATTTCTCCCTTCTTCATGTTTGTGCGACTATGGAGTTGCTATGCATAAGTTTGGAGGTTGTGGGGGTCTTTCCCACCACATGTAGTTGCAGGCAGGCTTGCTCCCTGCAAAAAGAATTTCTTTTTCCTTGCTTACATGTTGATACTTAATGAATTGTAACATTACAAGTCATA
>NC_056732.1:724839553-724879553 GCF_019279795.1 Protopterus annectens
TATATAAGCCTATATATACAGAATAACCAGATTTCTGCCTGTTCTCTTACACATTTCCTCAGTATTCTTGTTCTTTCAATGAGGTTTGATATTCTCTTCCTCCACATTCCACATATTATATTTATTCTTGATTACTATCCCCTTGGTCATGCATCCCTGCATCCTGGTCCATCCACCTAAATTACATGGGTAACCTGCTCTCCTGCCCCACCTTTGGGCATTCCTCTGCCTATGCACAGAATCCCCCAGCATTTCTTTATCTAGCCCATCACCACTTACAGTAGTGCATGGTTTCCTTCTGGCTACCTCCTACTCACCTCTGTTTTGTTCATTACCCTCTCCTTCCCTTTCCAAGAGCCTCATCTCCTCCCTTTTCCTGAATTTCCACCCTCTTCGATTTCCTTTTGCTCTTTGTTCTCTGGTTTCATGTCCCCTATCCCTTATCCAGTACATTTAATTGTGTACACCAACATGTTTTGGGTAGCTCCCATACTTTTCATTTTTGAAACAGTATACAAAAAGCATTATCAAATGAAGTAAGTTTGTATGAATGTATGGTACCTTTGATTCTCTAAAAGGTAACATTTGTGTTATAGAGCTTCAGTTCAAAGTGTGTCACACATTAATGTGTCACTGCATGACATCATTCCCTGATGTGATGTCTTCCTACTTTTGGCTTGTATCACCTTTGCTTTTACTGTCTCATGGTGCAGAACTGGTCACATTTGAGTTTATTTTTC
Source organism: Protopterus annectens (assembly GCF_019279795.1). Taxonomy (NCBI): domain Eukaryota; kingdom Metazoa; phylum Chordata; order Ceratodontiformes; family Protopteridae; genus Protopterus; species Protopterus annectens. Next base: position 724,840,294 of record NC_056732.1, read on the forward strand.
CTTTCTAATATCCATAATTTCCTCCTCTGCCCATCCTGTCCTGTCATCCTTCTAAGTCTATCTCTTTCTCTTCTTGATTTGTTTTGGCTCCTGTGTGGACTAATATTCCTCATTTTGTCTCCTGGCCCAACCTCTCTCCTGTCTCTGCTGCTCAGTCTTTCTTTGTGTCACTTCCACTGCCTGTTTCTTCTTCTTGCTCATTTACTTCATGCTTTCCAATGTCTTAATTTGACCTAGTTATTGTTATTTACTTGTGTTTATCTTTCTCACAAGCGGGCAATTGTGGTAGGGAATGATTGAGGTTTGCTGATCTTTTCACTGGGTTTGGAGTTTATCTCATCACATGTAGCTTCTTGTCTTTGTAGGACTATCCCATTTTCTCTTGCTTGCCTATTCTCTGTGTCTGAAATCACTGACCATAAGCTTTCTATCTCTCCATGTAACAAACAGCCTGTCCAGAAACTATATCTAAGTGTTTAACCACATTTTCAACTCATCTCTTGCTGTATTAGCTTTTCCCTTTTTAGACAAACCTGCTGAGTGATTGAGAAGCAGCTTTAAAATGTGCCAACCCCCTGATTCCACCTGCTTCTCTACTGTTCAGCCCAGATCCATGCTTTTCATTTAAATGCATGTGTCTGACTCAGGACATGCCTTGGTTTTTTTCCAGTAAACACTTTTTACCACAATTGATGGATGCTATCAGTTTTCCAGTATATTCAATTATTTATTACTTGCAGCAAGGAGGCAAAGCGTGTAGGTACAAGGTTTGTCTGATTTTCCATAGTTCAGCCTACAGTTTTTATACAGTTTTCTACAAGTTCACAGAAATATGCTATTATTAGATTTGCTGCTGACATGGTCAAATAATTGCTGTCTTGCAAAAACATGTTTTTTGAGGAAAAACAACCTGGTCTTGAGTTTGCTTCAGCTTCCCTTAGTTTCTCACAGTTCTTTCTCTAGTTCTGATATGATACATTCAAGGTACAGTCCTGGCCTCAATACACTTTCTGCTGACCATGGTGGATTTACAGACATCCATTGTTCTCTTTTCAGAGCTTCTAGCAGCTGCATATTTTCACACAGAATAATCAGAATAAATGTATTAACTCCTTTTAACCCTTAAAACACTAAACCTGTATATTGCAGTTGTACATTTTAATACACTAAGCCTACATATTGCATTGCAGTTATACATTTTCCTAACAGTATGTCTATAGTGCATATGTTTCCCTCCTTGAACATTTATCCTGGAAGTCATTTTCAACCTTGAGGTCAGCAGTTCCACTCACACTGTCTGCAACTTCTCAGTGTGTCATGTCAGTGCTTTTTCAGGATTATTTATCCTATCTTTTGATTCTTGTGTTTCTTCCTGCACTACTACTAAATCATTGTTTGCTGCCTCTTACAGTTCTCTTGAGGTCAGAGATATCTTCAGTGGACTCTGTGGGGATACACAGAAAGTCTCCATATTTCTTTCCCCATTTTCTCCAGCTTTCTAGGTTGTTTCACTTCTTGTGTTGTAACCTACAAGGTCTGTCATCTCTTACTGAGTCAGGGGTGTACTGTAGCACACTTTTTCATTCTTTCCCAGTCTGTTGGCACTGAGGCACTAGGCCAGGCATCCATTTTGTGAGAGCTCATGTACTCCTTGGAAAGTGTTTATTTCTTGGACATATCTTGGCACTACTGCATGGCAATGTTAAAACCCCACTACTGGGCTATCTTAGGTTTCTGTATGAATCCACAGAGCCTGGGGGTTTGGCATTATTCCCCTATATTTCACCTCATATGCTACTTTCATGTAAATGGTGCCATTACTTGTTTAGAACAAGGATGTTCCATACCTTCCCTGCTCCCTAGAGAATTTCAGACTCTAACTGCCTCAGGTGTTTCTCATCAGTAATTCCTTTAATTTCCCTACACTGTTGATTATTGCAATTATCTGCCTGCATTCAAAACCTTGGTACTCATATTCCCTCTAGTCAGTAACAGGCCCTCTTTCAGACAGGGCTGTTCCCTTTTTTCTTTCAACACTTTTGTGATGCGAGATGATGCTTAGACCATGTCATCACTAGAGGAGTATGTTTTATTCCCCTCCAGAGAGGGCATATGACTATAAATAGCATTTTAGAGGCTAGTTCAGTTCACTATTTACTTTGTTTATGGGTTTGCATTCATTAAAGGAACCATGAAGAGACCTCGTCTACAGGCCAATGTTGCAGTGCATTTTGGGGATAGATGCAGATTTGATTAACCATTTGACAACACTGGTTTCAGGATATGGGTCAGTTTGTCCACACAATGCTCATCTCTGGCAACCCCACAACTCATATGTACTCCTGTTTTCAATACATTTTGTTCCTTGATAAATTGGTATCATGGCAGTATGCCCTTTCGATATTAACAGACTCAAAATCTGTTTAAGAGTTGAAAAACGCTAACTCATTTAAAGAACAAAAGCAGGGATAGATAATAATCTATGAAACACTTTTCCTTTTGAAATACATTTAAAATTCAGTAGACTACAACAAAGGCTTGTTGTTTCTTCAGCACAAGTCTCTGGCAAGAGAAGGGCATAAGTTACTTTAACAACCTATCAAATGGAATTTCATGCAGAAAATAGTTTATCAGGTGAGTATAGAAGTCCACGTTCTGGCAAAGGGGTTATTCCAACATGCCACACTCACTGCTGCATCACTTTGTACCCAGCAGGATCTTTACTAAAATTTACATGTCTATCCCACCAGAATCTTTAACCAATATTCACATGTCCAGTTCTCATAGACTTTTTCTACTTTGCTACGGAGTCATAATCTTAGGAGGTGATTTTTACCTACCATTTAGATATGGAAGATACAAATATTTCCAAGTCCAGGACTTCTGCCTTATCCAGACTGGGGTTATGCGTGTTACTGTAGTAATAGATGATAGCCTGCAGTTTAAGGGTCACATACTGGTATTTTTGCTCATTTAAGCCAAGTATCCAAGCCCCCTTAGTAGAAATAATTGCATATATTAATCTCTGTCCTTTATACATAAGATCATAGGTAGCTCCCTCACTTACACAATGTTATTTAACCATTCCTCATTTCACCTTAGGATTTCACTCCCAGGTTCTCAGTACCCAAAATCTGAAGGTTTATTGTAGCCATAGCTAAACACTTGGACCTCAAATTTGATCTCAGCAATATAAGAGAAAAAAAATCAGAAACCTCAGCCTGGTTACTACCCTCTCTGAGATAAACTGGAAGACAAGTTGTACCATTATCGTACCAGTTAGTGTGAGACTAGGACACCAAGATCACACATCTTTTACTAATTCTTAACATAACAAAAATTTCTGGGTATCACTGGTATGCAAGACATGCACCACTCTTAGAAAACAGATTTTGGGTATCCTTAATTAAGAAAAAATAACTTTTCTCATGGTAGACAAGCTTAGTCAAGAATATTGTGCTGTGCTACCCAAAACCATCAGTAAAGTAGCCTGTTGTCTTTGGCTTAATACTGCCAAACAAAATGTATCAGAAATCTTCCACCCTTGTACTAGAACCAAGTGTCACCACAGAGAGGCTGCCTTAACATTTCTATTTTTATTTCTCCACTATACACTGATTCGTTACCTCTGATTTCAGGAGTGGCATTCAAATGTTTTTTTTAGTCTGAGGCTTAACACGTCACCCCACCCCACCCCATTAACACAATCACACACATGCTTGCATGCCTGTCTGCATGCACACTGGCACACCTACACGTGAACACACACAAAGGACACAAATCATAGAGCATGTCTTAGCAAGTCTAAGATTCTTAAAACTCCTAACACCATGAAATCAGAATAGGCTCCATGGGTATTAGTGATGTAGTCATAGAAGACTTTGCTTACTGCTACTGGGGGGAACACAATTATCATTCATAAGCAAAATAAAATAAGCATAGATGCTTTTAATACAGTCCCATTACTCCTGTACAGCATAGATATTCTTAAGACAGTCTGGGTTCAGATGAAAACTGTCTTCCCTCCAAACTGTGAACATTGATAAGAGTGTGGATTTATAAAAAGTAGCACACTCATGACCCTGCTAATAAAGCTTTGTCCCATTTTAACATGCTGGTCCTTCTAACATCCCTTTCCAGACATTCAGTTTTGATGCAGAATAACTTTGTGGCATGGAATTGAATACTATTAGTTTTAATGAGATTTTCATTTCCTACCACATTCATAATCATGCTCATGAGGGATCAAAGGGCTGAAGCTGATGTAACAGTACTCATAAATATGTCATACAGGCTGCTGCTTGGAAAGAGAATCAGGCAAGGATACCCTCTGTCCTAACTATTCTTTACCTTGGCTATACAGCCATTCCTCTCAACTGTCTAGATTTTTGAACAATGTCTAGACATTTACCTCACATTTTTGGTCTGTTCTGCATAAAAGTTGTTTTCTGGCCAATCACTGAGGACTAAATTATGACAGACATTTGAGTTTTAGATTTCATATCCTTCAGAAAATGCATGCTAACACAAATCTTGTTATTCTAGCAATATTTTAAGTTTATAAGAGCAAAATTTAAAATCTGTCCCTATTTTTGGAACTTTAATCCCATTATTTTTGGCTTTGTCCAGATTTTGTAAGCTAAAAGTTTAAGTGGTATGAAAACAATGCTTACTTAAAATGGCAGTGCACTATGTTTAAAAAGAGACAAGCACCCTCTACAAATTTCCATGTGGAAGGGGGTTTATGTCTCCACATCCCTTTTTTATGAAGTGGAAAACTCATGCAACTTCTGAGAAGAAGAAAACTCTTTCCTGGTGTTATATGAGCTCGAAGCTGTAATAACAATATCCTCTCCATGTTGCTATCATTTGCTACTTCAGAAAATTCCAGTTTGTTATGTAACTTTTGTTGAGATGTGAGTCACCAAATAAAGATTTGATGACTTATTATCATCCTATATAAATATTTCACCACAGATTTTTCCATGCAAAATAACCATAGTAGTAGTTGGAACCAAGCAAGTCAGCAAAAGGAAATACATAAAGAAAATGATTTGGTGTTAGAGATGAGGAGAAATTTCCTTAGAGAGTGGTGGAATCTTGGATCCCCCCGTAGGCAGTAGACAGACAAAAGAGTCAACCTCTGGTGGGTTAAGTGGAAGGCATGAGGAAGGGTAGACAGTGGGGAAGCAGAGGTCTAGCAATGCATTTAGATGATACTAATGCAATGTCCAATTTCTGTAGTACGTAGTGAAACTCACATGTAACCTGCTAAGTGCATATTATTCTCACTGTATTGGAGCTTCCTCCCAGGCCTCCACTGAAAAGGGGTTACTTTTTTGTCTAACCAGGCTTTCCCAGTAAACAAATATGAATAAATAATAAATAAATTGTTTAAGATCACACAATATGTAGGTGGGAACAGGGTACATTCACTGGCAGGTCTTATATTTTGCAAACCAGATCCTTAATTATTATGCTGTCTTGCCTCTTATTATTACACTTTAGCTGCTTTCCTCAATTTGAAAGAAATGTTTGCTGAATCATGCATAAAATGAAATGTACACTCCATGCACAAAGCACAGAGAATGATTAAACCAACCACAGAAAATGTAACGTGTCTCATGTCAGTCCTCTCTCTTCATCGCCCTTAAGTACAGTTTGAGATGTGAAAGGTGGTGCTCAAACAGGATGCTGGCAGAGACTCAGACTGGCATCCTGCTTAATACTTAGCTTGTCGTTAAGCTGTTGAAGAAGAGAAAATGACTAAACTACAGATGGATAATCTGGAAAGTGTGTAATTTAGCACAATAACAAGCAGCAAACATTCTGTCGGCTTGTTAGATTCATTATTTTAAGTGAGACAGAAAGTGCAACAGCTGCTTACACAAGTGCCTTCAAAATATGACAGAAAGAACTATTTCAAGTGTGGCTTCAAAGGCCATTTCTGGCAGGATGGTTTCCCACATGTATATCAGTAACACTGCAGCAAGGTAGGACTAAGGGAGCATATGGTTCTGCTATCAGAGTAAGTACTGACAGGAGTGAGAACAGCATGTTTTTTGTAAATCCTCTTTATTGAAGTCATATTTCCTTGACATATTACATTAATAGCCTTAATTCATTTGTGTTAAGTAGAAACTGAAATAAGACCAGTACTCTGTGCATTTTAATTACCCAAATTTCACATCTCATTCATTAATTCCACTCTTTACATATATGCTTATTTCTTCTATTGAATTATTTTTATTATAAAAAATCCAAGTTCTACACTATTTTAGTTTCAGTCTGGGGACAAGGCAGATGCCATCTTCTAATGGCCTTGCATTACCTACGTCTTACAATCTTTCCCAGTCGCTAGTGTCATCGTTTTATCAGGCAGTGCCATAAAATTAGCAAGTTGAACATTCTTGGAAAATATTTATATATTTATAATGGTTGAACTTCATAGATATATAAATTCATGAATCTGTGGCTCACTGTCAGTTCATATTTTTGTATTCACTCCCACTTATTGCTTTTGATTCACTGTCTCTTCATATTTTTGTATTCTTATGGACTCTTATCAATGGTCATATTATTGACTCTAGGCTGAGACTAAAATTGGTCAGAAATGGTCTGTGCTGAACAATAGTTAGCAAAGTCAATAAATAAATAAGTTTAGCAATTTCTAGTATTTTGATAGAAACTACAAAGTGGAGCATGTAACAGAAAATGGGGCCTACATCTCTGGGAAGACAAACATTTTTACATAGGGTCATAGGATCATAGGAAGTTACTAGGCTACTGGCCTTGAGGCCCTTACAAGCCTAGCCAAGAATGTAGCCCATGTTCTAACAAGTTGGTACCCGATGCCACTGTCCAGCAGGGACACAAGTGGAATCTCAGGGGTGTATTTTCTGTTCCCAATCCAGTTATCCAGATTGCGCTTAAAATCCCAATCCCTCCAAGCTACACTCTCTAGGGACCTAAACCTTGTCACCAATAAACAGAACATGCTGGAGGGATAGATGCCTGTCCCAGAGACTTCCCATACTCTGGAAAAGACTACCTATCTAAGTCAAACAGAGCTCCTCATTAGCACTCTTCAAGAAAAATCTTGATGATTGGATGATTAATAAGAAATTCACCCCGGGGATCACTTCTGTGGTTTTGCTTGACAGGGGCACAGGAAAATAATTTTCTTGGGTGGCGAAAGCCAGGCTACCTTTTTGGCTAGGCTTGTATAGGCCCTAGGGCCAATAGCCTAGTACCTACCTATGAACCTATGAATACAGGGATGTTATGACCACTTTGTCCCTGGATGCAATACCCTTACTAATGAGGTGGGCCATGTAGAAAGTTTTCCATACAATGGAGGCAATATGGTGGTCAAAAGTCAGTTTGCTATCAACCTCAGTGCCCAAGTCCCTCACGACTGATTGCGTGCTTAGGACCTTGTTATCAATGTGATAATTTGTTGGGATGTCACTCTCCCCAAAGGGGATGATGATGCATTTTTGGCATTCAGTTTGAGGCCATGTTTCTGGCACCAGTCATTTGTTTGGGTAGGACCCTCTTGGAGGATGTCCACCTCACTAGGGGAATTGATGACAGCACCCAGCTTGCAGTCATCTGCAAACGTGGTCAGCCATAGCCCACTGGTTTTGGCTTGCACATAAATCTGTCAGTGGCAACCTGTCCTAAGCTACTTAGCTATGTATCTGGAGTGGGTTCCACAGCACAAAGGCAATGTCTAATAAAAGAGTAGGGGATCAGGATTCCGATTCCCATGTGTCCAACACAAATACTGTGCTGCTTGAGCATTACAAATGTTTGCCTCCTTCATTGTCAGGGTCTGATACTTCTCTAGCAGCAGGTGATGGTATAGCCATTGTGGAGAAGCCAGACAGTGCATCACCTCTGAAGACACCACATGAAAATACCCACAATAAGTAAGATACATAACCAGTACTTCAATCCCAGTGAAGAAATGATAAGCTTGATATAAAGTGGTAAACGTAATAAGATTGATTTTACCTTGTGCAGATGCTCTTATCTGAAGCCCTGATTTTGCAACACAAGAAAGCAAACTACATTTAGTGTGCAACAGTATACTACATAGTCAAGTAGTATACAGTCCCACACTTCCACTGATACACACCTGGGGCATCTCCAATGAAGATTCTAGGAGCATGCAGTAGCTCCAGTCAAGATCCAGCATCCCACCATGGGATACTGAACTCTTCCATCTCAGTTAACTGTGGTTCAGACGAAGTATCACCTTCTGTTGCCCTACCCTCCTATGCTAGGTGAGCAGTATGCTTTTGTGCATCACAAATCATATTGGTGGCCTAGTGTCTGACCTGCTGGTAGTCCCTACCCTGACCACCAACAACATTTATATCATAACTGAGTCCCACCAGGCACAGTCATAGTAGGGGTGGTCAGATGTCTCTTGGCTGAATATCTGCCAGCTGCGAAAACATGAGGCTAGCAGAAAGATCTCATTCTTTCTGTGGGAGAATTTGCATTTATGAGCCTTTGCTTTGCCAAGCATTATACTCTGCCAGGACACAATAACTTGTTTTTGTACTTTCTATGTGCAGATGAGTTCATTTAACAAGCACAGACTGAGATCTTACATAGCAGTGTGTGTGCAGCTTTATGAGTTTTGTCCTTGCTTTTGCAATTACCATTTGCATGGTTAAGGGCCCTGGATCCATCAATGCATAACTTCTGGTTTTGTCATTATTTCTTTTTATCATCTCATGTACTACATTATTCTAATTGGTGCCACTGCTGCTCCAAATCACATATTTCAAACTTTTGCTTCTTCCACGTATTTTGTGGCAGCAATTTCTTTATTTTTGTCTGCCATGATTATTTTAGTTATATCTGGCTGCCACTTAATTCCCCATTTGCATTCTACTATCTAGCACACAATAATCATTTTACATCCTGGTCCAGCCTTACATACACTTTTCTTTCAGTATTTCAGGAATGGATGAGAATGATCATCTGCTCCCATGATTAGCAACTTATTTTTAAAGCTTCTGCCACAGGAAGCTTGATTTGTCTTCAGACAAGTTTCTAGAAGCTTCTTTAGTTTAGCTTCTTTTCTATGGATTTTCATTCAATGGTGCAGATATGGAAAGGTCTCTCTCTGCAGACTGGCAGGTTTCAAGAAAAGGGTGAATATCTTCCTCCAGTAGTGAAACTAAGCATGTTACATCCTCTAAAGGTTACATTCATTAAATACTTTGGGGTACTAGACAGTAATAAACAACATTTGTAGAAGACATTAACAATACTGAAAAATACTATAAACAATAGGTTGTGTAAAAAAGTTCTACAAATTCAGACTCAGAGTAAGACCAACTATGGCAATACCTTATAGGGTACTCCCTTCAAAAATTATTTAAAGCAACACAGAAGTAGTTCACAGAAAAAATGCAAAGTTAAAAAATGCATAGAAAGTTTGGACAATAGTAACAGACCTTGTCATTCTGGGGTTATATTTTTTAAATTATATTTCCATAGGAGGGAAAGTGATACAAGAATTTAAGGCTTGTATAGAAAGTTAGCTTTGGCATGTCTAAAACTAAATAAGTAAGGTAATCTTACTGAAGTTAAATCGATAAGATCAGTGTACAAAACAAATTTAACCATTACAAGTCTCTGAAAGAGTTGTTAAGTCATGGACCACACTGTCTTGTAACATTACAGAGTGTCCTAAAGTATACAGTTTAAACAAGATGTAGCTAGGTATTATGGAAACAAAAGTTTATATTACAGGCAGGTATAATAGGCTTTAGTCCGAGCCATCAAATACATACAGACTGTCACTATGCCACCATACAAGGATAAAGCCTTGACTATAGCCCAGGTAACCCCAAGTCTGATTAGCTGCTTGGGTGACTGATGAAGACACAGGGAGGATGGACGTGTTTATCCTAGGAGGGAAGGACTGTGCTGAGCCCTGTCTAATGAGCACTGATTAAGGCTGGCACTCACAGGACTTAGGGAACTGGACTCTGGGGGGGGGGGGGCAGAGTAGGCATGACCTGTCGCAGCTGGGAATGAGGATATGCTTATTGTAGCTAACATGAATCTGGAACTGCATTCTGAGGGAGTGCTGCAGAAGGATGAATGCAGCATTTAACAAATTTAAATGTGACTCCAAATAATAAAAAGGAAATACTTTGTAATTGGAAAGTACTATATGTCCCAAGGGAACCCCCTCTCTTTTCTGAAACCTAATGCAAGAGTAACCTGATAAGCACCATCTCAAGCTGGGAATAGTTTTCAATAATTAAAATAACAGGCAGACTACAACCATTTGCTTGATCTTCACAAGCAAAAGGCATTAATCACATAATAATTATAATAAATACTGAATAAGCCAAAGTTATGCAAACACAGAGTAAAATAAGGACAAAAAACATTTTAACACTTCTACGGATTCAAATATACTCATAAAAACATGAGCAAGATATATGATTTGTAGAATACAACAGGATACTTATGTATGTCAGTCACTGTACTCATCATTTGAGCAAATGAACTCTGATCTACAGGAAGAACCCCAGCAAATGTTTGGGGAGAATGTTTAACAGAATAAAGGTTGCAAAACAAAGATGAGGAAGCATTATAAGGCACTGTATATTTGCAATACAGTCTATATTATTATAAAGTGGCGCACAGTTTTCTGGTTTCTTAGGATATATTACAAGGTTAGAGAAGAAGGGCACGTCATGCTTCATGTTAGCAACTTGCCACAACATCTTCTTAGCTGGTCATACATTTATTTTCTACTTTTTTCAAGTTAGGAAATCACTTCTTCCTTACTTTCAAAACATTTAAAAGGTAAATTAAGTAAGGTAAATTTTCAGTTTTGTTGCAGAGACAGTGTTTGTTGTAATGTGTTTATGTTTAAGCCAAAGGGCAAAAAGATCACATAGACTAACCACTTAGTAAAAACTGCAAGAAAAAAACAGCCAAGCAAGAATTCTCACCATGTGATATTTCAAACCTCCTGTAATGAAGGTCCTTGTGATATATGCAAATGACCCCTTAAGGGCATCAAGTGTTTTAGATATATGGCTTCTGAAAGCCCATGATATTTTACTTAAGTCTCTGTAGATACATTCAAATCAATAAAACTAAACCCACTAGTTGGGAAAATACATTTCCTCCTTTTTATTGACCTAATAAGCACAGCATGACTAGACTGTTTGGATATACTTTAGAAACACAGGGATTTTAAACCCAGCTGATGCCTATAAACATTAAGTTGCCTACTAAATATCCCAACTAACATACTAACCAAAGGATAAAAAGGTCACACAGACTAGTCCTTCAGTAACAGTTGTAAGAAAAACACAGCCAAGTAAGAGTTTTCACTATGTGATACCTCAGTCCTCCTGTAATGAAGGCCCTTGGGATATATGCAAATTACACCTTAAGAACATTGGGTGTTTCAGCTACATGGTTTCTGAAGGCCTATGACTTTTTACTTTGTATGTCTTTATGGATACTTTCAGGTCAATAAAGTCAAACCCTACTAGCTGTGGGCTTGCATGTTTTGGTCTTTTTATTGACCTCATCAGCACAGCATAAGTGAATTGTTTGGCTATACTTTAGAACCACAGGTTTTGTATACCCAAGAGTTTCAGATTATTATCATAAGGACTACTGTTCTTTTCTGCGTGGTGATAGAAAAGGCATTGCCATATTAACAATGTGTTTAATATATTTAAGTTTCAGTGTTACATCAAGGGCTGACATTCTTTTGTTTCTTTTGCAGAGTGAAATAACAGTCATAGAAACCTCTATTCATTAATATCAAATGACACAGTTGTCGGCATTGCAAATGTTGACTCCATTCCAATCAGTGGAATAGAATTCACCATATGTCCTGAAGGGGGACAAGTTGGTGTCTTGCACTAGTTCACTGACTGGCTTTACACATTTCAACTAGTTGTGATTGACAAATCACGTATCAGCATTGCTGCAGTTCAATATTAGCAACTCCTGCCATGTATAACTATAGTTTATATATATATATATATATATATATATATATATATATATATATATATATATTATTCATTATACACACATTGACATACATATGTACATGCATATATACATATATAGATGTGTATACATACATATATATATATATATATATATATATATATATGTGTGTGTGTGTGTGTGTGTGTGTGTATTTCTGCATGACTATATTTTCAATTATCTAATTATAAAATGACTGCACCAGAAGTAATCCTAAAAAACACAATGAAAAACTGCACCCCATTTCATAATGCCTCTCTTGCCCCAAAATTCTCCACATTCAAAACATTCATTAATTTAAATTTACTCACACTCCAAACTATGACTATAAAACCCCACTTCATTGACAGACTGGATGAAAGAAATCCTTTCCAGAGTAAGTACTAAGTCACCCAAACGCACACAAGACCAACACTGGAACACTCAAAACCCACCCAGGTGGGGGCTATGCCCCCCAAACCCCCAATGTGGGGGGCTGCACCCCTACACCCCCCAATTAAATATACCAACTCCAAGGTCGCACTACAGTTTGGGAAAGAGCAAAGTTCACCTTCATGGTCAACAGGTTACTTTCCCTGGGAAGGATTTTGTTGTAGGAGAAAACAATATGCAAAACCAACACAGTCAACACAGCCAGGTTACTTCTGTTGGAACGTAAAAATAATATAAACTCCAATCAGCCTTGAAGTTTCATGAACGGTAAAACCACTCTTTAATAAAATAAAACATATGCGCTTTACTGAAATTAGAACAAAATGAAGTGGGATAAGTGCTTTCAAACTTTATAACAATCCTTCAGATCCATACATAACGATAAAATACATAATCAAATATATATAAAAAAACAATCTGCATCAAGATGAGAGGCCAATGCCTTCCATTGAGAAAAAACATTCAGAAGTCCATGTAGCCAATCAGAGATGCCTTTCAGCCTCTTCCCTTTTACGGCTGGCTTAAGCGGGTAGTTTGTATTAAGTCCAGGAAATCTATATGCCTGAAACCTCCTGATCTATGACATCTCCACCAATTCAGTTACATTATCAGTTTCACCCCCTCTATTGTTCATTTTTATAACTTCTATCATCCTAAGGTGAAAACCATGTCCTGAGTTCTCTAATACATGTTTCTTAGGGGGATTATTTTGGTCCACTTGTCTAATATTACTTGCATGCTTAGAAATTCTTTCCTTCAACTGTCTGGTGTTTTTTCCTACATAAAATCAATCACATAAATCACATGTGACTAGATAGACAACCACTTGTCTAATATTACTTGCATGCTTAGAAATTCTTTCCTTCAACTGTCTGGTGGTTTTTCCTACATAAAATCAATCACATAAATCACATATGACTAGATAGACAACATTCTGGTGGTACAATCTCTGTAAAAATTAAAAACATATTTCTTTTTTTGGCCTGGATGTGTAAACTCCTTATCTGTGACAATGTATTTGCAGCTTGTGCATCTGTGACATGGATAAGTACCATTTCGATCTGAAACAATACCATTCTTCTCTGGTGAACTGGAATAAGTCTGAAAACACTTATCCCACTTCATTTGGTTGTAAATTTTCTAAACAGCATATGTTTTATTATTTTTATGAAAGAGTGGTTTTACTGTTCACAAAGCTTCACTGCTCATTGGAGTGTATATTGTTTTTACGTTCCAACAGAAGTAACCTGGCTGTGTTGGTTTTGCATATTATCTGTTTTCTCCTACAATGCTGTGCTTTAGTGGGAGCTTTTTTTTTCATTTGGAAGTGCCACCACACATGGCCGAAGGGATACAGAGTGAAGGTATCGAACTGGATTATCGCCCGCACTCTGAATGAAGTAGTAATGAAATGAATGAGATGGGCTTGTTCGTTGTTCATGGACGAGCTAACCTGCCCCACTCAATGGTACATCAACAGAAAGGACTCTAATAAGAATCTGCTACATCAGGTGGTGAATCCTTTGCTTTGTTTGAATTTTAGCAGTGTGAACTCTCAAGATGTTGAAGGTGAGGTGGATTTTTAGTCATTCTATAATAAGGCTAGAGAGCCTGAGAAGTGTTTTTATGAATTAAAAAGACTTCAGTAGCAACACCGCCATTTGGAGGCGTGCCATTACCACAAGATTGTTCCGACTGGGTTGTAGGTATTGGTTATGCCCACACAGGGCCATGCACATCCGGAATTAATGAAAAACTGGCAAACTTTGAATTTAGAAACAAGTTTTGGTTATATCAAACTTTTAATAGAATATTTTGAACTGACAGAATGCGAACTGGTATCTGAAATAGAGCGGCAACAGAAAGAGATTAGTATAGCTCTGAACCTTATATAAGTAAGCTGGATGAGATCTATTTTAAATTTTTTTTATATGATAGTAAATTGGAACAGATAAAGACTAAGAAATTACAAACAGATTTCATGGATTTCAATAGAGGCAATGTATTTGTATGGCAGCAAAAAAGAGTGAATGGTGAGACTATAAAACTGGGAATGGATTCTGTACAGACCAATGGACAGCAGGAACAAGAGAGTTCTTTGAATGTGAATAAGGAAACAACTTCCCCTAATTTACAGTCTACTACACTGTTAGATACAATGAGTTCAGGTGTCACTAAGCAGAATGAGACCTTTGGGTAGAATAATATGGGAACCAGACCGAAGGTTAACTTCCATAGTTTCATAGGTTTCATAGTTTCATAGGTTAGTACTAAGCTAACCGCCCTTGCGTGCCATTTTAAGTTTAGCCAGTTATCCCTTGTGAGACTTGAACCCAGCACCTTGTGTTTGTAAGACAAACACCTTAACCATTTGGCCACCCTCCCATTGTTTTTTTTCCAGCGCTACCCCTCCAATTCAGAAAGTTTTGAATAAAAGGAAAGCAAGATCTATAAGCAGAGGAAGAAAAAGGAGAAGAAATCCCTCAGAAGAGAGGAAAGTTAAACGTTAGACGTAGGGATGGATAACAACTTGTTTTTTAACTTATCAGATGTTAAACTGGGTGAACGGCATCTTAAAGTCCTGAATAGAGGGCTACACTATGTTCCAGCTGAAAATGTGAGACTAAATGACATTATATTGAGTCTGAAGATGTTTGGCAGAGTTATTGTATTGAAAACCATTTACTAAGATACTGACATTGGAGAGCATGCCTTGTTTATAAAAACAAGTACTTATATCCCACAGAACAGTGCTACTGTGGACACCTTTATTAATGTATGTGAGGAAGATATAGCCCTTCTGAGCTGGGAATTTCTGGTTAAAGGCTTATAGTGCCTGTATATTTGAACTGTTTCTTACTGAAATTGGTACACCTTGTTTGCTGTAGCATAGACTAGATCCAGGCCTTCTGAATCTAGCTTTGTTTGTATGCTTGTTGTTTGTTTGCTTGTTATTTCCCTGAAACGCTAATTCCACCTAAAATGCGGCTTTTCAGCACTTCTGTGGATCCCTAGTGATATCTGCATTGCTGACTGTACTTATTTCCTTGTTTCACTTGAAAGAAAGTTACTGTTTGTCGTTTTTGCATTTAAGTTACCTGTAACACATTGCATTTAAGTTACCTGGCACTTGCTCAGTAAAGCAATTATATAAGTCAGCACTAAAAAATTAAAAGCACTACACCCTCACAAACTCCCCTTGAGTACTTTGTTCCCCATTGGCCCTTTTTTTTCAATTATAAAGGAATTCCCAATACTATTCTAGCATGTCCAAAGGTCAGTTGTCAATCTCCTCTCCGGTCCAGCTGGTGAATCTGGGAATCTTGAGGCAATGTTACAACTGCCTCATGTACACAGACAACCCTCTCCTCCTCCCAACAAATTCCAACACATGTAAGAGATGCAACCATATAGCCATACTGGAGGCTAAGCTCTCTCAACTCAGTACTGGCGAAACCAGTCAGGAGGAGAAGGAAACCACACTTACTACAATTCCAGTCTCACATAGACCTACCACGACAGCAAACCAAACACATAAACACACAAAAACATACTCGGAGGCTCTAAATAAAAATCTGCCTAAGCAGCAGAGACCTCCAAAGCAGACACCCAAGCAACTGCTACCCCAAAACAAAACATGTGCAACACATAGCTCACAAAGCCAATGTGCCGAACAGTCACAGCCCTTAAGGCTAAACAACACACCTGATACACTTGTAATAGGTGACTCTATTGTCAGGCACACTGACGTCCCGCTCACCAGACTGAACAAGGAGAAGGTCACGGTGAGCTGCCTGTCGGGCGCTAGGATCCGCCACATAACACAAGCACTCAGGTCACTCCAAGGCAAGTACAAATATGACTCAGTCATTGTCCATGCTGGTGTGAATGACCTGAGACATACCTCCCTGGACTACATGAAAAGAGACATAGAGGAGCTCTCTGAGCATGTAGCCCAGGCCGGTATGACCCTGACCTTGAGTAGCATCTTACCCTCACCAAGAATGATGCCACAATATGAAGACAAGATGATCAATTTCAACAACTGGGTTATGTATTGGTGTCATTCAAAGGGGATCCAATGCCTGTCAGCCTGGGATGACATGCTCGACAAGCCATGATGCTTCGCTAGGGACGGCTTGCACCTGTCACCCCTGGGCTTTCAGATATTGGCAAAGGCTCTTGCTACCCCCATAGTGCCTTTTTTAGGCAAGGCTCAAAAGACAAACCCACCTCCATAGGTATCTCAAGGGATAAGAAACTAAGAGTAATGCTACTCAACGCCAGAAGTCTAAACCTCAAGATGCATGCACTCAAAACTCTCCTTAGCATGGAGAACATCGATATCTGTGCAGTAACAGAAACCTGGTTCAAGGCTCCCGAGAGCACCCCAGCACTACCAGGTTATACCTCATACCATGCTTTTCGGCCCCAAAACTTGGACCGAACCACAAAAGGAGGGGGAGTATCAATATTCGTCAAAGATACCCACACTTCCAGGTTGGTGGCACAGCACGAAGCATCAGAGACTATCCATGTGCAACTAACAGTGGGTAAAACTGCCTTCCAGTTTATAGCCTGCTACAAACCACCCTCCCAAACCCAGGAACCCCACTCGGCCTTCCTGAGAACACTGGAAAATATGAAGGTTTCTCCAAACACCATTATATTGGGCGACTTCAACTACCCAAACATAGACTGGGAGCGTTACTCTAGCACCAACACCCTAGCCCAAAGGTTCCTAGAATTTATAAACTCAAATGCTATGGACAACTTGTTACCTCTCCCACAAGAGGGGAAACATACTGGACCTGATCATCACCAACATGGGGACTCTATGCTCCAGACCAGAAGTGTATCCCTCACTGGTAAGATCAGACCATAAACTAATCTCACTGGATATTCACATCCCAACTCCACCCCCTACCCTGAAAACCACAGTGAAAAACTTCTCTAAAGGAAATTTCACACTCCTCAAAACTGAGGTGGAATCCTTCAAAGCCCCCAGGCCTGTGGAAAATACGGCCCAGACCGCAGAATCCTTTATAAACGCATTCTATGAACACCTTCAGGAATGCATGGATCATGCAATCCCAAATAAAACCAAGACCCAATCCTCCAAAGGAAGATGTCCTATCTGGTGGACCCCAACCATAAACAAACTATACAATAGAAGGAGGAAGCTACTACATGATAGAGCAAAATCCCAAAAAGGGAAGGCATCTCTGATCAGTATTAGCAAAAAACTATGGGTACTCATAAAATCGTCTAAGGCCAGCTTCGAGAGAAAAATTGCACAGGACACTAAGGATAATCACAAGGCTTTCTTTAATTATGTTAGGAACCTGGGTGGGAATTCCCAGATATGCTCAGAATTACTCCAAAATGACAAAAAATACACCGAACCCACAGACATTGCCAACATCCTAGCTGACAGGTTCAGCACAAACTTCTCCCCCCCCTCCCCACCAAAAGGGCAAATATCTATCCCAGCAGAGTGCTGCCCCCCTGACATCTCAGATGCTCAGATAAGAGCCCCCCTCTCCAAAGCAAAAAACACAGCATCAATGGGACCAGACGGTGTCCTGGGCTGCATCCTACATGAACTCCAAGAAGAGCTAAACCCAAACATAAAACTACTGTTCAATCTCAGCCTTACTACAGGATATGTACCCAAAGAGTGGCGTACAGCAACAGTGGTCCCTCTCCACAAAGGTGGTGCCTCAACGGATCCTGGAAACTATCGCCCCATAAGCCTGACTAGCTTGGTCTGCAAAGCTATGGAAAGGATCATCATAGACCTCATAAATAAAGATATTGGGGACCTACGGACACTGGATCCTACCCAGTTCGGCTTTGTTAAGGGCAGATCCTGCCTCTTAAACCTGGTTGATTTCTTTGAATTAGTCACCAAGGCCATTGACGAGGGGAAGGTGGTCCACACAGCCTACCTAGACCTCAAAAAAGCCTTCGATACAATACCCCACTCGGGCATTATAGATAAGCTCACCAGCTTAAATATAAACCCCTATGTCACTAGATGGGTTGCAAACTGGCTCAAGGACAGAACCCACATGGTTAGAATTGCTGGAGCCATGTCAGACTCCAAACCAGTTACAAGTGGCGTCCCACAAGGCTCAGTCCTGGGACCTCTCTTGTTCGGTATATATTTCTCGGAGGTACAGGCCAACATGGAAGGACTGTGGCTGACCAAGTTCGCAGATGACTGCAAACTGGGCCATAATCGACTCTCCAGCCGACACAAGCATCCTCCAAAAGGGCTTCATAGAAACAGACAACTGGTGCCAGAGCCATGGCCTCAAGCTAAACGCCAAAAAGTGTATAGTCATCCCCTTTGGCAAAACAAAGTGCCCACAAATTACCACATAGGTGGTAATCCATTAAGTACAGAAGAAGTAATTAGGGACCTGGGGACCCAAGTTGATAGCAATCTCTCATTTGACAACCACGTGGCCAAAGTGGTTAGAAAAACATTTTATATAGCCCACCTAATCATGAAGGGATTCACATCTATATCAGGGGAGGTCATCGTGCCTCTTTACTCATCCCTCATCAGGCCCATAATTGAGTACAATGCCCCTTTTGGGATGTACCTTACCAGACACCTGTAGCAACTGGAAAGACCCCCAAAGTACCTCACCTAGAGGATCAAAGGGCTCAGGCAGATGCCATATGCTGCCTGGTTAAAGAAACTTCAGCTCTACTCAGTGGCATACCACCTGCTCAGAGGCGATCTGTGCCTGACGTATAAAGCCATGTCCAACAAGGAATTAATGGACATGCTGCACCTCAGAAAATCCAAATCCCATTGAGCTACGCGCTCGAGAGACTTGAACCTCAGCACTGAAATAAATAGGACATGCTGGAGGGACAGATTCATAACCCAGAGGCTCCCTTCACTCTGGAAAAAAATCCCAGTCCAGGTTAGGCAGAATCTTGATGAGTGGATGGGAGATCGTAGGTTTACCCCGGGTATCACTTCTGTGTCACTGTTAGACAGAGGCACAGTATACTAACCTCGAAAAAGGGCATAGCAAAATGAATTTAAAATGGGTGGCGAAAGCCAAACACACTCAGGCTAGGCTTATAAATGCCCCTGGGCAGATAGCCTGGTACGAACCTATGAACCCATGAACCTTCTTTTGTCTGGAACTAGACGCTGCTTTCATAACATCAGGAAGGAAGAGAATGAAGCCCTAAAGGAATTACAGAAAAAGACAGAATTGATTATAAAACCCGCTGACAAAGGAGGGGGATTGTACTGATGAACAGGACTTACTAAAGGATGAAAGTCCAAAAGTTACTGGAATAAGATAATGCTTATGAGCCTGCTACAAGGGGACAAGTAGAAGGAATAAAGGTCTCAGTTAGACATATTTTGTGTAAAGTGAAGGAAAAGAAAAATATCTCCACTGAACTTTTTGATTACCTCAATTTGATTTATCCTGTGATACCCAGTTTTAAATGTCTACCTAAGGTACATAAAGATTTGAAGGATCCAACCATGCACCCAATTGTTGTGGGAGCTGGATGGGCCACTGAACTGGCCTCCATATTTATGGAACATCAGCTGAAAGAGATCCTTATGATGGCACGTGCGGTCTTGAAGGACACCCAGCATTTCCTTAGCTCCTTGAGTCAATATATGAAGGATCAGAATGAAGGAATGATTTATTTAAAGGTAACTATGGACATTCAAAGTCTTTTCACCATAATACCAAATGACTACGGCTTGGCAGCACTTAAAAAGTGTTTGGAGAGAGTCAGTGGCTATGATGTATATAAGACTGATTTGATCTGCACCCTCATGAGAATAGTGCTGAAATGCAATATTTTTATGTTTGAAGAACAAATATATTTACAACATGGGGTAACAATAGGAACATCATGTGCCAACAGCTATGCCAATTTGGTGTTGGCACGTTGGGAAGATTCCCATGTCTCACACAACAACCATTTTATTACACATCTTAAATTCTATAAATGTTTTGTGGATGATGTCTATATTTTGTGGGAAGGCAACATAGAACAGCTGTAAGCATTCCACATTTATTTTGAGAATACCAGTGACTTTCTTAGATTTACATTGATCTATGATCAGAATGCCGTGGACTTTCTGGATACTAGGTTAGAACAAGGTATTGATGGTGAGATGCATACTACTCTATATAAGAAAGATTGCTGGGAAAACAACATCCTCTCAAGATCCAGTATGCATCCCAAACATGTACATGCAAATATCTTGAAGCGACAGTTTTTAAGGACGTCTAGACTTCATAACAGAGAGCAAGATTTTATGGAGGCCAGTCAGATGACGGGTAATCATTTTGTTCGGAGAGGCTATCATCCCCATGAAGTGGAGTATATACAGAATTATGTAGAAGGTAACAGATAAGAAGAATGGAGACCATATTTATTTAGAAGTGATGTGAATGACGCCTACAGTCAATGAAGGAAAAGGACATGAGATTTAGGAATGGTTCTCACCTATTCGAATGATATGAAGTACATCTGTGATGTGCTAAGAAATAACTGGAAGATCTTAACGTCTGATGAAGAGCTTAAGAACATAGTAGGGGATACACGTTGTTTTGCTTTTAGAAATAACTGCCATCTGAAGCAATTCCTATGCAATGACTTAAGTAAGTCGTTTCAGATCGAAAGAGCACTTCTCCATGTCACAGATGCACAAGCTGCAAATACATCGTCACAGATAAGGAGTTTACACATCCAATCCAAAGAAAGAAATATGTTTTTAATTTTTACGCTGATTGCACCACCAATAAATTTGTCTAAATAACCACATGTGATTTATGTGATTGTTTTTAAGTAGGAAAAAACACCAGACAGTTGAAGGAAAGAATTTCTAAGCATGCAAGCGATATTAGACTAGCAGACCAAAAGAATCCCCTGAGGAAACATATATTAGAGAACTCAGGACATGGTTTTCACTTTAGGGTGATAGAAGTTATAAAGATGAGCAATTGAGGGGGTGATATTGATAATGTAACTGAACTGGTGGAGATGTCGTAGATCAGGAGGTTTCGGGCATATAGATTCAGATTCCCTGGACTTAATACAAACTACCTGCTTAAGCCAGCCCTAAAAGGGAGGAAGCTGAAAAGGCATCTTTGATCAGCTTTATGGACTTAATGATCTTTCTCAATGAAAGGCATATATATATATATATATATATATATATATATATATATATATATATATATATATATATATGCAGATCTACTGAAAAAGAATGAATCATCCAAATATCGACATTCACAAGGTTGACCCCAAAAGGTCAACTTTGCAAACATCTACTATGCATGAGCTAAAGTGAAACATAATTTTTAAGGGGGAACCTCCCTGCACCCCCATACCCTCTGCAAATTATATATACTAACTTTGAGTTTACACAGTCCCAGGAAAAAAGGAATACTTACGTACCTGGGGCTTGGCAATCTCGCATACCTGTCGACCATCTGCATAGTCTACTGAATTTTGCTGACTAAACAGACATCAACCAAATGGGGATATATATATATATATATATATATATATATATATATATATATATATATATATATATATATATATATATATATATATATATATATATATATATATATATATATATATAGGTTCATAGGTAAGTACTAGGCTATCAGCCCTGGGGCCCATATAAGCCTAGCCAAAAAGGTTCCCTGGCTTTTGCCACCCAAGAAAATTATTTTCCTGTGCCCCTGTCAAGCAGTGCTGCAGAAGTGATCATCGGGGCAAATTTTCTATTTCCCATCCAGTCATCAAGGTTTTTCTTAAAGAGGGCCAATGAGGAGCTTTGCTTGACAGGAATGGGGAGTTTGTTCCAGAGTATAGGGAGTCTCTGGGACAGGAATCTATCTCTCCAACATGTTCTGTTTATTGTGGTGACAAGGTTTAGGTCCATGGATCGTATGGTATGGAGATATTGGGATTTCTTTAAGTGGAGCATGTCCAACAGCTCTGGGTTTGTCATAGCTTTGTATGTTAGGCAGAGATCGCCTCTGAGTAGGCGATATGCGATGGAGTCGAGCTGGAGTTTTTTGAGATGGTCTGCATATGGCATCTGTTTGAGGCCGGTAATCCTCTTAGTGAGGTATTTCTGTGGCCTCTCCAGTTGTTGTAGGTGTCTTATGAGATACATGCCAAACAAGGCATTGTACTCTATGATTGGTCTAATGAGGACTGAGTAGAAAGGAACAATGACCTCCTATTTTCTAGAGGACAGCCCTTTTGTGATGAGGTATGCCACGAAGAAGGATTTCCTGATTACTGTGGCGATGCGGTTATCAAAAGGGAGATTACTATCCACCTGTATCCCGACATCTCTTATCACACTTTCAGTGTTTAGTGAGCTACCACTTATGTGGTAGTTTATAGGTACCAAGTTTTTCCCAAATGGGATGACAATGCACTTCTTAGCATTGAGCTTGAGGCCATGACTTTGACACCAAGCATCTGTCTCTGGAGGCCTTTTTGTAGAATGTCAACATCATTTGGTGATTCTATTATGGGTTCTAGTTTGCAGTCATCTGCGAACTTTGTTAGCCAAAGACCTTCTGTGTTGGTCTGCACTTCAGAGAAGTTGATGCCAAACAGGAGAAGACTCAGGACCAAACTCTGTGGTACGCCACTTGTCACTGATCTGACGTCGGACTTGGAGTTGGCAACTTTTACTGTGTGGGTTCTGTCATTGAGCCAGTTGGCCACCGATTTTGTGACACGGGGGTTTATGCCCAATTTAGTGAGTTTATCAATAATTCCAGAGTGGGGGATGGTGTTGAAAGTCTTGGCAAGGTCAAAATAGGCTGTGTGCACTACCTTGCCCTCGTCTATGCCTCTTGTGACTGCTTCAAAGAAGACAATAATGTTTAGTAGACATGATCTACCTTTTAAAAACCCAAACTGAGTGGGGTCCAGGGTTTGGAGGTTACCTATGTCTTTGCTTATAAGCTCCAAGATGATACGTTCCATGGCCTTGCAGATCAGGCTCGTCAGGCTAATGGAATGGTAGTTACTGGGGTCCATGGTGGCACCCCCTTTGTGGAGTGGGGTAACTGTCGCTGTATGCCATTCAGTAGGCACATAGCCTGAGCTGAGGCTATGATTGTACATGGCACTTAGGTGGGGTGCCAGTTTGTTCTGTAGTTTGTGCAGTATGCAGCTGGGATGTTATCAGGTCCCATGGATGCTGTGTTTCTGGCTTTGGAGAGGGCGGTCTTTACTTGTTCATCCATGATTACAGGGGCTTTACATTCTTCTGGTATTAAGATGGGCCCTTTGATGGGTGAGAGGGGGGTAAAGTTAGCACTAAACCTATCTGCCAGGATGTTGGCAATATCGGTTGGTTCTGTATACTTAGTGCCATTGTGCTGCAGCTCAGAGCAGATCTGAGTGTTGCCATTGAGAATCTTGACATAGCTGTAGAATGCTTTGTGGCTGTCTTTGGAATCAGTGGCAATTTTATTTTCATAACTGGATTTGGAGGATTTTATGAGGGATCTCAGCTTCTTGATGAAGCTGACCAGGGAGTTCTTCCAGTCTTGGGTTTTTACTCTTTTTTGCAACAGCTTCTTCCCTCTGTTGTAGAGTTTGTTTATAGAAGTGACCACCAGATTGGCTTCCTTTTTTTGGAGGATAGCATCTTGGTTCTGTTGGGGATGAGACAATCCATGCACTCGCGTATGTGCTTATACGGTGCATTTGCATAAGATTTAGCAGTCATACTTCTATTATCCATCTGGGTGACTGTTGTGAAGTTTGCCACTTCTGTCTTAAGTAGCATGAAGTTGGCTTTGGAGTAGTTATTGATGGTGGCTTCCTTAATGGGGGGTGGGATGTGGATGTCTAGGGTGATTAGCTTGTGGTTGGATCTGACCAGTGAGGAGTTGACCTCTGGTGTGGAACACTGGTTACCCATATTTGTAATGACCAGGTCCAGGATATTGCTGCCCCTGATGGGGGTGTGGACAAGCTGATCCAAGGTGTTGGAATTTATGAATTCCAAAAAATGTTGAGCGGATGAGTTGGTACATGAGTAGCTTTCCCAGTTGATGGTGAGGTAGTTGAAATCACCCATAATTAAGGGATTGGGTTGTACCTTAATATTTTCCAGTATCTAAGAAATGAAGAGTGGGAATCCTGGGTCATGGTGGGGGATCTGTAACAGGCTACAACCTGGATTGCAGTCTTGCCCAGTGATAGTTGCACTTGGATAATTTCGAATGGATTATGTTGAGCAACTAGCCTGGAGGTGTGGATATCCTTGATGAATATTGATACGCCTCCACCTTTAGTGCTTCAGTCCAGGTTAGATGGCCAAAAGGTGTGGTTAGCCTGGTAATGCAGGGGTGCTCTCTGGAGCCTTGAACCAGGTCTCTGTTACTGCACAGATGTCAATGCTCTCCATTTTTAGGACTGCCTCAGGTGAGTGCATTTTGAGGTTTAGACTTCTAGCATTGAGTAGCATTACCCTCAGAGTTTGTTTGCTTGTACCTGTTATGGTGGTGAATTTAGCATTTGAACCTTGCCTAAAAAAGGCACTATAGGGGTGGCAAGAGCCTTAGCCAGTATCTGGAATCCCAGGGGTGACAGGTGCAGACCATCTCTGGCAAAGCATCGTGGTCTGTCGACCATGTCGTCCCAGGCAGACAGATGTGGGATCCCCTTAGAATGACACCAGAAGCTTAGCCAATTGTTGAAGTCAATCATTTTGTCCTTGTACTGTGGTATAATTCTGGGTGAGGGCAGGATGCTACTCAGGGCTAGGGTCTTGCCTGACTGGGCTACCAGATCCGAGAGCTCCTTCATGTCTCGTGTAGTCCAGAGAGGTGCGTTCCAGGTCATTCATACAAACATGGATGATGAAAGAGTCATAATCATACCTGTTGCGGAGTGACCTGAGTGTATGTGTTATGTGGCAAATCCTGGCACCTGACAAGCAGCTGACTGTAATCTTCTCCTTATTCAGCCTGGTGAGTGGGACGTCAGTGTGCCTGTCTACAGAGTCACTTATGACTAGTGTGCTAGGTACTTTATTTTGCCTTATGGGCTGTTGCTGGGTGGCACACTGGTGTTTTGGGCTATGTGTTGCTTTGGTTGTGTTGGTGGGTGGTGGTTGTTTGTGTATCTGCTTTGGGGGTCTCTGTTTCCTGTTTAGATTTACATTAAAAACCTCCACATATGTAAGTGCATGTTTGGCATTGCTATGTGTGAGTATTGGTGGTAAAGGTTTTGAGGCACTATGTGTTGAGTGTGGTGTTGTGTGGGTGTTGACCTTCTCCTCTTGACTGACTAGTTCAGTCTTGGTTGGAGAGAGCTTGGCCTCCAGCTTGGCTATATAAGTGCATCTCTCGCAGGTTGCAGTGTCGGGTGGTAGGAGGAGAGGGTTGTCTGTGTGCATGAGGCAATTGCTACATTGCCCCAAGATGCCTAGATTCACCAAGTGGACAAGAGAAAACACTGGGAGCTGACCCTTGGACATGCCTTGATAAGAGCTTATTTGATTTAAGTACTGGAATTGTTTTCCTGCTTACTAGGCTAGGAAGGTTGAGTGCTACAGCAATTTAAGGATGATATACTGCTTACAAGTAGCTCTGAGCTATTTCTGGGTACAAAGAGCCAAGTTAGAGTGCTGATACTTGAGAGACTGACTAGATCTTAGGGAAAATTTGAAGAGCAGACCTTGTGGCTCTGGTAATAGATTTTACTGTCGCTCAGCGATGCTGCGCAAAGCGCAAACCCACTCAAACATGGGTTTTAAAGCAGGAAGTTGAAAGGGATAGAAGCAGCCCAAAACGGACAATAGTACAACAAAACTAGAGCTGGAAACCACTCCCCTAGCGATAGATAGGCTGTACGGAGCTTACCACTGCCACTGATAGGCTGCAAGACTTCCGTCTATCTCTGCAAGGTCTGGTCCACTCCCAACACAAAACACAGTCCAGAATAAGGAAAAGACAGGAAATGAGGAGACAGATAGGATTTTTGTAGTGGCTAGTTTTTTTTTTTTTTTCAGTAGTAGGGAAGTAAAAAAAGCAAAGTAAAATATACTTACAAAGCTCTAAAAGGCTAGGGCACTTGAGTGTGTAGCCTGTAACAGTAAATACAATTTGAACCAAACAATCTGGTAAAGTGCAATGTATAAAACTGGCAGAAATGCAGTTAAATAATTTAACACAGTAGTAAAACACTTACGACAAGGTGCGGCAAGTAATAAAAGGTTTAAGTCTCTCTCTCTCTCCTTTCTGCTGATGTAATTCTCTGCAGGATGCCCAAATGGATCCGCCGAGGTAAAACCAAGCACAAACCCATGCAAACACTGGTTTTAAAGCAGGAAGTTATATGTATATGGATTGATAGACAGAGATAGATATACATATAATCTTCTGTCTTTATCCACTTTAAATGACTTCTGTGCTTTAAATGCTCTTGTAGCTAAACTGATTCTCTTTTAACAGAAAATAGGTTGTTTATACTCTTGTAATCTAGTAGCACTGTGGTGGTGGTGCTGTGGTAGCATTGTCGCCCCATAGTAAGATGTTGTTCTGTTCGATTCTCAGCTAGAGCGTCTTCTGTGTGGAGACATGCGTGAATGGGCGTACCTTCATTGAAGGTTGTGCGTCAGGGCTGGCAACTCGGCATGTAAAAATCCACTGCCAATCATTAGCGGATCGGAGTTCCGCTGTGGCAACCCCTAACCGGGAAAAGCCGAAAGACACAACAACATACTCTTGTAATCTAGTACATGTATTGGATACACATTCTTTTCAGTTGTACAGACACAAGCTAGTTTAATTCTATGTGATATGAAGCAAAATTAGAATGTAAATAGCAGTTAAACAATTATGGATTACAAACATGAAGGATCTAAAGCTTTTTTTTATTTATGATTCAGATTCTTGAGTTTCATGTGAGGGCTGGCTTTCAACCATAGTGGTGCAGGATTATTTTTTCAGCCAGAGCTTGAAATCATGCGTGTGAGAGAAAAAAAAATAAGATTATTTGCTTCATATACTAAAACAGTAACTTTTTTTGGGTGGCTTTAGATAAAGCTTGTTACAAATATTTTGTTCTAGCTCCAACAAAATTGCAACTTTTAATGCTGTTTATATTATTTGATAATGAGCTCCTGAAAGCTACTGTCAGTAAATGTACTGAGTACCCCATTCTCCTCAATTTTTGATGTATTTAAATGTAATAACACCATGCAGTGCATTTCTGTAGTCAAATAAATTTTAGACAAATCGTGGCACATCTTATGGTAAAACCTGACCAAAAATTATTTTGAATAATGCAGATGTTTGGCACACACACATCAAGGAATGTGTCTGAAACAGAATAAAAGGCAAGAGTGAAAATATCTTTTAGGTAGAGAAAGTAGTGTTCATACTGGTTGAATTCCAAGCTGTGTTTACAAGAACCTGTGGAGAGAAATGTGAGTGTCTACCTAGAACTTAGAGTCTACGTACGTTGCAGTTTTGTATATGGAACTGAATGGACAAGTTACCATGCAGCCTCACTGTCAGGAGAGTTATTCCCTTACCTCCAAGGTGCAGTGACTCCTGAATTATGTATGTATGTTTTCACCAGAGCAGCATAAAAAGTATTTTTGCAATTCTTCTTTCAACCACATTGTTTCCTTCAGCACTCCGTCTGAGATATGGATCAATGATGTATAAATACTGAGCTGGTCATCACTATCTTGTGGAGATGCTGTCACACAAGTAAGTCCTAGGAACAGTATTGCCACTATCTGTGAGAAGGTAACACAACCTCTTGTAACAATTAAGACCTGTGTCAGAGGTGTGCAAAGAGCTGCATTTTTGCAAACCCTAGTCTGGCAGTGTAGTACAGAAAATTAAAGCTATAAACTGCTAAAGAGCTTCATTGAGGGTTTGATCCCACAAGACTCCATTTGCCAACTTTGTGCCTCACAGCAAGCCACTGAAACCAACAGTGCTTCACGGATGTCCAGGATAAGAGGCTTGCTCCTAGTGGGTTTACCCCATTAATTAATAAAAATAAATAAAACCCCTCCATTTCAAATATTTATTAACTGAATTGCTTGTCTGACAAAATTAGTATGTTGAGAGTTGAGAACTGAATTAAAAACAGGCAAGCTAGTGGTAACATCCTACCTCCTTCAATTTGAGGGTTCTGCCACAAGACTCCCCTAACAATATGTAACAATTCTGGGGTTGCAACATCTTATAGATGCATTATATAAACCTAAAAGAACTGTGACTTGACTGATTTGTCCTTGAGTCATTCAATACTTCCAACTTTATTTAACTTTTCTGGAAGTTTTAGTTTTTAGGTAGTGCTCAAAACACTGGTGCATACAAAGTGCACACATTGATACAGCTGCTGTAATATCATTGTGGTGCATCAAATGCTGTTGTATGCATCACAGGCATACTGCAGTGGTGCTGTAGGTACTGCACATGTGTGTACGTAGAGAATGCACGTGGAGTACTGATGGCTCCACTGCAACAGATGCAACATGCAGGAGTAAGCTTTTTTTGTTTAAATAAATTTCAGTGGTCATACACAAAAGTCAGTGCTCCCCTGCTGTGAAGTGTTCATGCATAATATAAACATTAAGAGACCTGTTCAGATTTGCTGTTGAGGTCACCCTGTGTTCTGTGCTTTACATGAATACCCGACAATAACTGTCTGCATATGGTGGCAGTCGTGTTCATGCGTCTATTAACAGGTTTTAACTAGATAATATTTTCATTTCTGTACTATACATACTTTTAATTAACCAGTTTTATAAAATGCTAGACATATTTAAACTTGGCTATTACACTGTGTGCCCGTTTTTATCTACATTCATACAGATGTGAATGTAAATGTGATTTAGATTTGTATAGTACTTTGAGGTCTGTTAGCTATGACAACTGTATACATTTTAGTCATGCATACCGTGCTTGGCAGGGGTGGTTTTCTAGTTAAGCCAAGTGGAGGACTGCTTTATACAGATGGAAAGAAAGCAGCATTTCTCTTTATTTGCTGTATATGTTTCTGTTTTGATAATGTATCTCTTTCACCTCACTATGGAGATAAACAACATTTACTTATTTCATTTTGATAACCAAGTATATTTCATTGTTTATCTCTATGCTTTTCTTGCTGGTGAATCAGGATGTTTTTTGCATTCAACAGTTTAAATGTCAATATGACATTAAAGCAATTGCTCTAATTTTCATGCAGCCTGGAATAATTTTAATCTACTCCGAGTAACAAGATTAATGCATCCTAATCTTTGGTACTGCATGTACGGATGAATATTGTAAATCCTTGTGCTCTATAACAGGTCATACTTTCTTTTTTTTTCTGTTTTTTTGATATACTTCTTTCTAGACTGTGAAGAACTGCAAAAATAATATTTCCTGATTGCAGCCACTGTGGATGCAAAGATAAAGACTTCTACGTCTTTGTGTTTAGCCAGGGTTCTAAACCCTGAACACCTGCTGATACCTGTCGATAACTACATTTTGAATGTATTATTTATTAATTATTTAATTTACCCATTAGAATTTGTTTACCAAGATGGTCCAACTTGCTATTTGAAAAATATCCCTTTTCAGCATCAGCCTGGGGAGAAAAGTTCCACATTAAGCAATACAGCATGCAACAGAAAGAAATGCAAGTGATATAAAAGGTGAATGCAAACTATGACCAGTTAGTGACAATCTAAAAAGCAGTGCATAAAACACTTTGAAAACAAAGAAACAAAATTAAATACTCTAAAATGTAATAAAACAGTATGAAGAAACAAGTAAAACGGTGTCAATATATATTAAAAACTCAAAATGAAAATTGCATTGTGAAAGTATTTGTTGCAATGCACTGCCTCAGTTGATTCTGCAAGTATTATAGGCAGATCTGTGTAAATGTACAAACTCTGAATGGAAAACATTAACTAATTCCACAGAGATATTATACACCACTGTCAACAAAGCTGAGCGAGATTTTCTGGAATTTACTTATGTTCCCATAATAAGTGTACAGGCTGTTTTTAAAAATATCTAAACTAGTACTTGCTTTAATGTAATTAGGTAGTCTGTTCCATGCATCAGCTACTCTGTCAGAGAACCGATTAGTGCACTTCTCATTCCTACAGAATCTTCTACATAGGTTGTCTGATGATTCTCTATACTTTTTGATAACCCCAAACATTCCCAGAGGTAGTTGTCTCTAAATGCCCTATACAGTTTACTTGAATAAGGTTTCCTCTTAGATATCTGTAAGAGACACTGTACAAGTTCAAATAATTTAGTCTTTCATAATAACTGAAATTTTCATATCCATGGATAGCCTTGGTATATTTCCCGTGTACTCTTTCCAGTTTACTCATGCTTGTTTTCTTATAGGGTTTCCATATTAGGTTCATAGGTTAGTACTAGGCTATCGGCCCTGGAGCCAATGTAAGCCTAGCCCGATAGTATTCCCATTCATCTGGCTTGCCAGATGATTAGTTCCCTGTCCCCTATCTAGCAATGCAATTGGAGTGATTTCCAGGGTGAATTTCCTATTTCTCATCCATTTATCAAGATTTCTCTTGAAAAGGGCTGGTGAGCTGCTCTGCTTGACGTGAATAGGGAGTTTATTCCAGAGGACTGGGAGTCTCTGGGTCAGGAATCTATCCCTCCAGCAAGTTCTGGTTAAGTGGTGATAAGGTTAAGGTCTTTGGAGCATGTGGTGTGGGGGGATTGTGATTTTTTTTAGGTGAAGCAAGTCTAGCAAGGCTGGGTAGGACATGGCTTTATATGTCAAGCAGAGATCGCCTGTCAGTAGGTGATATGAGATGGAATATAGTTGTAGTTTTTTGAGTCTCTCTGCATAAGACACGTGTTTGAGACCTAAGATCCTCTCAGTAAGGAACTTTTGTGGCCTTTCCTGTTGCTGGAAGTATATAGTGAGGTAAATGCCAAAGGGGGCATTGTACTCTATAATGGGTCTGATAAGGGATGTGTATAGAGGGATAATGACTTCCTTCTTTATGGATGAGAAACCTTTTGTGATGAGATGTGCTATGTAGAAGGATTTTCTAACCATAGCAGCAACGTGGTTGTCGAAGGAGAGGCTACTATCTACCTGTGTCCCTAGATCCCTTATTACACCTTCAGAGTTAAGAGGGTTCCCTTGTATATGGTAGTTGTGTGGGTAGCGTGTTTTTTCCGAAGGGAATGACAATGCATTTTTTGGCGTTGAACCTGCACAGTCGTTGGTCTCCGTGAAACCTTTTTGTAGGATGTCCACATCAGCTTGAGGGTCAATAATAGCTCCCAGTTTGCAGTCATCCATGAATTTGGTTAACCAGAGTCCCTTGGAGTTGGCTTGAACCTCAGAGATGTAGATGCCAAACAGGAGAGGATCCAGAACCGATCCCTGTGGGACTCCACCTGTAACTGACTTGTAGTCAGATTTGGAGTCTGCCACTTTCACAGTGTGGGTTCTGTTAGTGAGCCATTTGGCAACCCATCTGGTGATATAAGGGTTGGTGCCCAGATTAGTGAGCCTATCAATGATACCAGAGTGAAGGATGGTGTCAAAGAACTTGGCAAGGTTGCGGTAGGCTGTGTGGACAGCCTTGCCTTTGTCCACCGCTTTGGTGACAGCAGTTTATCAGATTGAGCAGACAAGATCTGACCTTCACAAACCCGAACTGTGTGGGGTCTAGAGTTTGAAGGTTCCCTTTGTCCTTATTTATAAGATTTGTAATAATACATTCCATGACTTTACAGATCAGGCTCATCAGGCTGATGGGACTGTAGTTCCCAGGGTCAGTAGTCGCACCCCCTTTGTGGAGAGGGATGACTGTAGCTATGCACCATTCAGGAGGAACAAATCCTGAGCTGAGACTATAGTTGAACAGGGAACTCAAGTGCAGAGCCAGTTCCTTCTGTAAATCATGTAGGACACACGCTGGTATATTGTCAGGTCCCATGGAAGCTGTATTCTTAGCTTTAGTTAATGTGGTTTCTACTTGTGCAATCATGATAATAGGGATTTGGTATTCCTCAGGTATGTGGATGGGCCCTTTAGGGGGTGGGGTGGGGTAAAATTTGCACTAAACCTGTCTGCCAGGATACTGGCAATATCAGTTGGTTCAGTGTACGTGGTCCCATTGTGTTGTAGTTCTCAGCAAATCTGCAAGTTGTTGTGTAGATTCTTGACATAACTAAAGAAGGCCTTGAGATTGTCCTTAGTATCTGTAGCAGTTTTGTTTTTGTAACTAGCTTTGGTAGATTTGATGAGGGATCTCAGTTTTTTGCTGAGATTTCCAAGGGATTTTTTCCAGTCATCGGGCTTTACCTTTTTCTGCAACAATTTTTTTCTTCTGTTGTAGATTTTGTTAATGGCAGGGGTCCACCAGATTGGCTTCCTTCTTTTTGAGGACTGCGTCTTGGTTCTGTTTGGTATGGCCCTATCAATGCACTTGTATATGTGTTCATATAATGCCTTGCTGTATGATTCCACAGCCATACTACCATTCCTTTTTTCTATAAATGACTTCTGTCTGTAGAAGCTCAAAATTAGCTTTAGAGAAGTTTTTCACTGTGGTTTCCTTCTTGGGGGGTGGAGGTGGGATTTGGATATCAATGGATATTAGCTTGTAGTCAGATCTAACCAGGGAGAGGAGTAACATTGGAGTAGAGCAGCGGTCTCCCATGTTTGTAATAACCAGGTCAAGAATGTTACTTCCTCTAGTGGGGGTGTGGATGAATTGGTTCAGGACGTTGGAGTTGATGAATTCCAGGAAATGCTGGGCGAAGGAGCTGGAACAGAAGTAGTTGTCCCAGTCAATGGCTGGGTAGTTAAAATCTCTTAGAATAAGGGTGTTGGGCTGCACCTTAATATTTTCCAGAGTGTTCAGGAATGTAGAGTGGGAGTCCTGGGACACTGAGGAGGATCTGTAGAAGGCTACAACATGGACTGCAGTTTTGTCCAGTGTTACTTGTACCTGAAGTATCTCTGACATGTTATGTTCAGCAACAAGTCTGGAGGTGTGTGTATCTTTAATGAAGATAGATACACCTTCTCCTTTGGGGCTTCGGTCGACGCAACCCTTCTGGTTCTGGTCCAGGGTTTGGGGTCAAAAGGTGTGGCATGCATTGTAGCCTGGTAAAGTAGCGGTGCTCTCTGGAGCCTTGAACCAGGTCTCTGTTACTGCACAGATGTCGATGTTCTCCAGTTTGAGGAGTGACTCGAGCACATGCATTTTGAGGTTTAGACTTCTAGTACTGAGTAGCATCACCCTTAGAATGCATTTGTTAGCAAATGTTATGGTGGTAAATTTGTCTTCAGGGCTTTGCCTAAAAAAGGCACTATAGGGGTGGCAAGAACCTTGGCCAGTATCTTTCTAATGTCTAATGTAACTAATAAACAATGACTTCATCATTTTTTGATTTCCTAGACTTTATAAATCTTTTTATGTAACCTATAGTTCTAGAACTATCATTAACCAATTGGTTGATAATGATAAGAAAAACTCAGAGCTGGATCTACCCATATACCCAGACCCTTAAATGAGTCTACAGTTGCAATCATTGTGTGCTGTATTAAATATTCACCTTTCAATTTATGTCTCCCAAATCTCATATGCTTGGTTTTTGATGTATTTACCAGCATATTATTCTCCTGTGCTCAAATGGTCAATTTAGTCAAGTTGTTTTGCAGACATGCCTTATCTGTACCACATGTAATCAATTTACCCAATTAAAGATCATCTGCATATAGACTGTAGAGCACCTCAGATGAAAAGGTTAGATCTGAAAGATACAATCTAAACAAGTAAGGGTCTAGGACAGAGTCCTGTGGGACACCCTGACTGTAACCAAGGATTTCACCTGTCCAGTTGGTGTATGATACTTGCCATGTCCCATTTGTAAGCCATGCAGCTATCCATTTTATCAAGAGTACATCAATGCCTAGTTGCTCTAATTTATTGATCAGTGTTTTGTGTATGACCCTGTCAAATGCTGACGTTAAAGCTATATAAATTACATTGCAGCACAATTTTTCATTCATAGCTGTTATTATATTGCTATAGAACATCATGTTACAGGTGGTAATAGATCTATTTTTAACATATGTATGCTGATATATGGTTTCAAGTCCCAACCAATCCAATTCTGACAACTTATCCAATATTAATTTCTCTACTATATTCCATAACATGAAAGTAGACTTAAGGGTCTACATGACTCTGGATTTGTCCTACTCCCCCTTTCCTTAAAGGCAGGTTTAATAAGTGCATGTCTCCAATCTTGAGGAATCTCCTCAGATTTATATGACCTAGCGAATAATAGATACAATGGTACTGTAAGTTCTTGCTGAAGTGTTCACAAGTCATTGTTACTAATTCCATCTCCTCCCTGTGCTTTGTTTGGATCCAGTTTGGGCAGCTCTTTTTCAATATAATTTAATTTTATTCCAGTATCTGAGGTTACCTGGATGTCACTAGGACAACTTACCACCCCTTTTGTGGAGCCAAACTGTTTTGCATAAGATTTTGTAAATAAATCTATAATCTGTTGTGTCTGAGAATAAATTTTAGAATCTGTACAGTTTATCAATTTTATGTCTTTACTCCTTCCACATCTTGTGTATCTGTAAAATAGTTTCCTATTATGCTCAATATCTTTATATAAATTTTCTTCAAATTTTTGTTGATCTTGTCTCACACTATGCTTAATCTGTTTGTCCAGCTTGTTTAGTTCAGTTTTCAAAGTTGTAGTTCAACCTTTCTTCCATTTCTTATATTTTTGTCTCTCGCCTTAACAGATATTCTGTTATTATGGAAATATACCCCCCTGATGTTGTATGGCCAGATCCTGATGTTAAACTTTTATTTTTTGATTTGTTTGGACTCAAACAATTTCTCTTTCAAAACTTTCCACATTCCATCTACATTTTTTCCACTGAACACCTCACTCCAGTTAGTTTTACATAGTGACTGTTTTGCTTCCATATAATTTGTAATTAACCTTCTGTGCATTGATTTAGATTTCATTTTGACAGAATTATCTAGCAACACATTAACCTTTATAACCCCATGATCACTGCACGTCAACAGTGGTAAAATTTGACTTGACGTAACAGTAATTTCTTTAAGAACACAAACAATGTCTAGTATATTCCATCCCCTGGTAGTTTATTTTTATAATCTCTGAAGCAATTTTCCTGAGTATACATTGTGAATAATTTCCTTACTAATGTTGTTGAATCAATATTATTCCAGTCTGTTTCTGGTAAATTTAAATCCCTGGCTAATATTATTCTTCCCTCCTGTGTTTTATGTAAGAAATGTATGAATTCCTCTAGGTCATCTGCACTTGACTGTGGTGGTCTATACACTCCAACAATTGTTATATGTCCCAGGTTTGTCTTAATTGTCACAGTTACACATTCTATAGTATTGGTGTTATCATTGAGCATGTAATAATCACAGGTCTCATAACTATTTTTAGTCCCTATCATAACACCTCCACCTGTTTTTTGTTAGAATGTCTGTTACAGTAAAAAACATTTATACCTTGACAGAACTAGTTTAAAGTCATTGTTCTTTAACCATGTTTCACAAACAATAACAACATCAATCTTGCTGGAATGTAGCCAGTTTTCCAAAAAAAAAAAAAAAAAAATGTTACAATTTTCGACCTGGCAAAAATCCTGCCTAGTGTTTGTCAAATATTGCAAAATATCTGCTGTAAAAATTCTCTTCCCTGATCTTGACAAATGCATGCCATCCTGTCTGAACAAGTGTGCCCAAAACTAGGGTTGGATGCTTTACACATTTCCATTTTTTAAAACAGGGCATTTTTTCCATGTAAGTATTTACCCCAAAAATCTTTTCATTCACGGTGACCTGACTTTCCTTTCTATAGGTGATTTGTGAAAAACACTTCCTAACACCAGTACAAGCTATACTATCTAAGAGGGCTGTCAGTTCCCTATTAACAGTCAGAGAATCCTTGTGGATGAGATCATTTGTACCATCATGAATAAAAACATCTGTACTTCCTTGCATTAAGGCATTCCAAGGCTTGTTTCACATCTTCTGTTTTTTCTCCAGGCAAGCATACTTCTATTTTTGCACCTGGCAAGCGTAACAGTATTCAATGTTCATTATCTTCTCTGCAAGTATAAGTGTCAGTTCCTCTAATAACTGAATCTCCAGTTACAAGAATATCTTTTCTGACCAGCTCTGAAGAATCTTCAACTTCTAATACAGTAATATCTGCTCTATCAATTGTCAAAGGCTAGATCTTCATCACCATTAGTCTTATTAATCCTGCTGTTTTCACTGTGTATTAAATTCTCATCCAGCTGGTATTGTAAATCCAAAGCTTGAGCCATGTAGTCAACATCTGTCTTTCTCCTCTTTTTTCTTATAGTAATGTTCTTTAATCCATCCACGTTCAATTTTGATGTCATTCTTTCTTTTCACTTGCATATTTTTTCTACCTTCTCTTTTTGAAAAAAAATATACCTTTTCATGTAGACTGAAGGTTTCCTAATAATAAAATATTATCTTTCCCTGTAACCTGTGTCCTTTTTAGTCCGTATTCTCTTTACTTTACAGACATTAATCTGTTTCGTTTTCTTCCTTGTTATTTGTTGTGAACTATGAATGAGTGATATGAGTGATGCAAACTGTTACAAGGATCCTCATCTAATAACTGTAACACAGTGGAAAGGGCGTATTCCAAATCCCTTGAAATAGACTAGTCAGTATTCATAATGTACTAATGATGGTCAGCTGAAAGTGCATACGAGAGCTTTGCCAATTCACAAACACACAACATGGGAGTGCTACAGAATCCTGAAAGCCCAAAATCCTGAAGACCAAAATCGTTAGACCAAAATCTGAAAAGTTCAAAATACTGAAAACACACAGGATATCAACACTTACTATATTCCAGCACAAGTACATACAGAAACATATTACCCTACAACTATATGGAGGGGGGGAAAGCCCCCCTGCACCCCACATGTGGGGGCCTGTGGCCCCCACACCTCCTGCTACTTAAATATATCAGCTCCCGAGATTGCACTTCACTACAGTAAGTGCAATCTCGGAGTTGATATATTTAAGTATGAGGGTGTGTGTGTGTGGGGGGGGGGCAGCCCCCCACATGAAGGATGCAGGGGGGCTTGCCCCCCTGTGTATAATTAAATGGTAATATGTTTCTGTATATACTTGTGCTGGAGTATAGTAAGTGTTGGTATCCTGTG
This sequence comes from Protopterus annectens, assembly GCF_019279795.1. NCBI lineage: Eukaryota > Metazoa > Chordata > Ceratodontiformes > Protopteridae > Protopterus > Protopterus annectens. Next base: position 724,878,094 of record NC_056732.1, read on the forward strand.
TGTTTTCAGTATTTTGAGTTTTTAGTATTTTGAACTTTCGAGATTTTGGTCTCAGGATTTTGGTCTTCAGGATTTTGGGCTTTCTGGATTGTATAGCGCTCCCCACAGCACACATGCAGCACCAACTTAACCAACAGGCTGCAGTCCCTAAAGTAACAATAGCTGCCATATGCAAATGACACCAGTATGTCCCAGAGGTCATAGGAAGTTATTTGTGCAGCAAGCAAAGATTTCACCAATAGCATTCTCAAGGACATGCAGACAGAACTGTGTGCAGTCAGAGCAAAGTAAGGGAACTACGCTATTTCTAATTTCTAATATGATAGCAGCAAGCACAGCATTAATAGATATAATTCTGTCAAATACAGAAAATGAACAAATTTCAGGAGCAGTATCTGCAGACTTAAACAGAGCTTTTGAAACCATAGACAATAGCCTATAGATTTTCTGAGGAAGTTATCTCCTAGTTTAGAAGCTAGCTGACTATCAAGTCCTTCCAGGTAGTCTCCAGCAGTAAGAGATCACACGTCTCTTAACTTCACTGGTGCAGTTCCTCAGGGCTCAGAGCCGCTCCCTTCTTTTCTCATTGTTTATCAATGACCTCACTCCAGATCGCACTAAAATAGAATATAGTTTGCGTGCTAATGACATTGTGTTACTAAATGTGAGGAGCAGTGCAAAAAGTCTAAAGATTTCAGCCCATTAAATTAATCAAAAGGAAGTTATCAATAAACTACCTTAACGCTACAGTAATACTATCAGTACCCCACAGACACTAAATTCTTCTTTGACCTTCACCATTTTTATTCATTTATTTAACATTTGTTAACTGGGAAGGTCCAACTTGGAACAAAGCCAATTTTCAGCGGACGCCCAGGGAGAAAAGCTTCAGATGGAGCATTAAAGACCCTTATTGGAATCATTTACCAACAGTTACCAAACAAACGTACTTAGACACATAGATGGACCAGTACCTGGTCTAACTATTATTATAGAAAGTTCCTGGTGGGCAAAGTTCAAAAACAAATGAAAGCATCCTATGGAATCTCCTACTTCCCAAATGCATACATTAGAAAAGAATAGCTATAAATGTCATCCTCCCTCATGTAGAATAGGCCCTATCCAGTACTGCTTTAAGCTCTGCATACAATAGTTCATTAAGTCAAACAACCGAAAATAAGATTCTAAGATGTATTTTTCTAACTGACAACACCTTAACCTAGCCTGTGACATTAACAGGACATGCTGGAGAGACAGATGTGTCTCCCAGAGATTGCCACTCCTCTGGAATAAACTCCCAATTCACGTAAAACAGAGCTCCTCAATAACCCTATTTAAGTGTAACTTAGACAACTGGTTATGAAACCATAAATTTAGCCCGGGAGTGTCACCTACGTCCATCTTGGATAAGGGCAGCCTGTGCTTATCTTAGACTCGTGCTCCAAATATAGACCATACAA
>NC_056732.1:724882053-724913449 GCF_019279795.1 Protopterus annectens
GAACAGCACTAATGAGGAGCTTTGTTTGATATAGATAGGTAGTTTGTTCCAGAGTATGGAAAATCTCTGGGACAGGAATCTATCCCTCCAGCATGTTCTGTTTATTGTGGTGACAAGGTTTATGTTACTAGAGTGTGTAGCTCGGAGGGATTGGGATTTCTTTAAGTGGAGCATGTCCAACAGATCTGGGTTTGACATAGCTTTGTATGTTAGGCAGAGATCACCTCTGAGTAGGCGATATGCGATGGAGTAAAGCTGGAGTTTTCTGAGATGGATTTCATAGGGCATCTGTTTGAGGCCGGTAATCCTCTTTGTGAGGTATTTCTGCAGCATTTCTAGTTGCTGTAGATGTCTTGTGACGTACATACCAAAAGGGGTGTTATATTCTATAATGGGTCTAATGAGTGATGAGTAGAGGGGGAACAATGACCTCTTTTTTCCTGGATGAGAAATCTTTTGTGATGAGGTGTGCCATGTAGAAGGATTTCCTGACTACTGTGGCAATGTGATTACCAAAGGAGAGACTACTGTCCATCTGTGTCCCAAGGTCTGTTATCACACTTTCAGTATTAAGTAGACTACCACCTATGTGGTAGTTCATGGGTACAGAGTTTTTACCAAAAGGGATGACAATGCACTTTTTGGCATTGAGCTTGAGGCCATGGCTTTGACACCAGGCATCTGTCTCAGTGAGGCCCTTTTGTAGGATGTCCACATTATTGGGAGTTTCGATTATGGCTCCTAGTTTTCAGTCATCTGCGAACTTCGTTAGCCTGTACTTCTGAGAAGTAGATACCAAACAGGACAGGACCCAGGACTGAAACCTGTAGTACTCCACTTGTCACTGGTCTGAAGTCAGATTTGGAGTCTGCTACTTTCACAGCTTGGGTTCTGTCAATGAGCCAGTTGGCAACCCATCTTGTGACATAGGGATTTATACCTAGTTTAGTGAGTTTATCTATAATTCCAGGGTGGGGGGTGGTGTAGAAAGCCTTGCTGAGATCTAGACAGGCTGTGTGAACCACCTTACTCTCATCTATGGCTTTTGTGACTGCTTCAAAGAAGTCTATCAGGATTAGGAGAAATGCTCTGCCTTTTACAAACCTGAACTGGATGGGATCCAGAGTTTGGAGATTACCAATGTCATTGTTTATAAGTTCCATGATGATGCGTTCCATAGCCTTGCAGACCAGGCTCGTCAGGCTAATGGGGTGGTAGTTCCTGGGGTCCATGGTGGCTCCCCCTTTGTGGAGTGTGATAACCGTTGCTGTGCACCATTCAGTGGGCACAAAGCCTGAGGTGAGGCTATGATTTAACATGGTACTTAGGTGGGGTGCCAGTTCATTCTGTAGTTCATGTAGAACACAGCCAGGGATGTTGTCAGGTCCCATGGATGATGTGTTCTTGGCTTTCAAGAGTGAGGTTTTTACCTGTGCGGCCATGATTACAGGAACTTTGAATTCTTCCAGTATAGAGATGGGCCCTTTAGGGGGTGAGAGGGGGGTAAAGTTAGCACTGAACCTATCTGCCAGGATGTTGGCAATATCAGTTGGTTCTGTATATTTAGTGCCATTGTGCTGTAACTCAGAGCAGATCTGAGTATTGCCATTGAGATTCTTGACATAGCTATAGAATGCTTTGTGGCTGTCTTTAGAATCAGTGATGATTTTGTTTTTGTAACTAGCTTTGGAGGATTTTATGAGGGATCTCAGCTTTTTACTGAGGCTGACCAAGGAGTTCCTCCAATCATGGGATTTTACTCTTTTTTGCAACAGTTTCTTTCTTCTGTTGTAGAGTTTGTTTATGGCAGTGGACCACCAGATTGGCTTCCTTTTTTTGCAGGATAGCATCTTGGCTCTGTTAGGGATTGCATGATCCATGCACACGTGTAAGTGCTTATAAAGAGCATTTGTGTAGGATTCAGCAGTCGTACCTCTATTGTCCATCTGCATGGGTGTCGTGAAGTTTGCCACTTCTGGCTTAAGAAGCGTGAAGTTGGCTTTGTAGAAAATTTTTATGGTGGTTTCCCTAATGGGGATGGGGGTATGATGTGGATGTCTAGGGTGATTAGCTTGTGGTTGGATCTGACCAACGAGGAATTGACCTCTGGTGTGGAACACTGGTTACCCATTGTGACACTTTTCATTCTGAATCAGACATGTACATTAAATTTGTATGTATGGTCAGCCACCACCACCATACCTAGAAGTTTTTCACCAAAGGACATCAAAGCTGTGCCCAGAAGATATGGAATACATCGGGTTTTGCATGGTATAAGCATAATGCATGCAGTCCTACAATTTGTTAAACTTTTAAGACTGTATATGTAATGACACAATGAGGGTCAGAAGTACCATTTTATCATCTACCAAGCAGTAGGCAGAAACACACCATAGGTTAATCACAGCCACAACATCACAGGAGTGCAGATCTTCAGACCCCCCCCCCCATAGTACTTCATATCACACTGACAGTACACAGCTGCTGTTCAGTGGCTTGTGCCATGCCATATCTGCATTATCTGTGCATCTATCTCTGGGCTGTTGACATACATGGTGAATGTCCCCTGGAGGTTTGGAAGGAGTGCCATCAGCACCAACCCTTACAGTGTAGATGATAACTTTTCTACAGACAGTGGTCTGCCATGAGCATGTGGCAAGGCTGCATGATGTTAATGCCAGTTATGGGTGCTTTCAGTTGTCACTAGCAAGTGTCTGCTCTGAAGTTTGAGAGAGAGGCTGCTGCTGTTGCAAACATGCTAGTATGGCATTGCACCAGTTCATTGACCATAGTACTCAAAGTATACACATCTGAGCACAGTGCACAAAGGCTGCTAGTGGTCAATTAAACCTGGTGGACCGCAACATTGTTTTGGTCTGCCCTTTCTGCATCATGCTGTTGTGTCCAAACACTGTAACTATGAGCAGGATAATGCATTGCACAGTCCTATCCGTGCAGTGCTCTTGCTGTCCAGGACTGTGACTCCTGTTTTGTGCAAGAGTTCTACATGTTGCTTCAAGGCTTCACCAACAGCAACACCTGCATCTGGTGCAGCAGTATTCCTGTGATGCTAGACCTGCCTTCCTGATGGCACAGCCGACTTAGCTATTTTCTACAAAGGTGCAGACTATACATCACCTGTCAAGTCAGCATGATCAGACTCAGAAGAGGAGCTACTTAAGCAGGGGATAATGGCATCCTAGGTGGTCCCTGCACTTCCTGGGGCAGAAGTATCCAAAGCTGAAACAGCAGAGGCACCTAAAGTTGAAGTTCTCATCTCTGGCTGCACATCTTTCATTCCCGCATGTGCCTTTAACTCAGCTGCAGTGCATATCACCTGAACAGCAGGTTCATCTCTTACCATTGTGCCCCTCTCAGTCTATACTCCTGGGGCCTGAACCTCTGAGGCAAAATAAGCCAATGCTGTAACTACAGTGATATCATTAGTCCTGTACGCAGACGAATAATCAAACCCACGATTACTCAGTTAAGGCCTTTTCCTCCATATGAGAGTCCTCACTGTTTGTAGTAGCAGGAACTATAACACGGTGTTACGTTCCTCCAATTAAAAAATAAAATAAAATTAAAAAAAAAAAAATATATATATATATATATATATATGTATACAGAGAGAGAGAGAGCGGGAGTGAGAGAAAGAGGTTTCAGAATATAGCATACTGAAGTCAAGCCATTCCTGGTTCTAAGTTGTAAAAGTACCTAACGGCACCTAGTTGTTATTCTTCAAGATCTGGTAAGAGTTCTGCAACAGACATTGTAGGTGAAAAATAAATAGCTACTTTGCTGATCTATAAACAAAAATTATTAATATATGTATACTACTATCTCTCCATGATACAACAACATCTGTAGTCCCTCTGATGCCTGTTACTGACACCGTATGCACTAACAACAGTAACAGTCGGTCATTGTCTGCTATTTCCAGTCCTTGTGGTGAGGTCCATCCTGTCTTGGAGCAAATGTAGGTCATGTGCCTTTCTCTTAGACATGTCCTTCATATCACTGATTCTCTAATAGCATTCTGTGCTGAGGTATCCAGGTCCACCACTGGAGGTAATGCTCACTACAACCACACCTCCCCTAAGCTGTGTAAGTTTCTATTTTTTTTTCTGCCTTAGCCCATCAGGAAGCCTCCCGTCTGAAGAAATTTATCTTCTGCTTCCTCCAGTCACTGAGACACAGATGCAAAAACATACATAACTAACCTCTGATACAATGCATAACAAATAATCATGCAATTGACAGATGTGTACCTACCTAGGAAGCATTACAATGCATGTTCTTCACTGTATACTGTAGTCAGTTACTACTAATGCAAGGCAGAAACATATACGTGTAAATAAGCAGAGTACACATTCAGAAATTCCCCATATCACATAACGATTATAACACTGTAAACATTTAGATAATATATTATGTTGCGTCATATTTTAAAATTTCCATTAGGATATCGACAAAATGAATGCATCACTTTTACAGCAGTGATAACATATTTTCCATGATCATGGAAACGTGGGCCTAAATCTTCTGACTTACACTCTATGCAGGCCTGTATAATTCGCACACCTCTGAACCTAGTCTCAACTGAGAAGCATGACAGTAACATTACTAGTCACACAGGGGCGGCCCGTGCTATTGGACTGTCGGACTGCAGCCCCCCCAGCTGTAAAAAAATTAAAAAAAGAAAATAAAGTTAAAAAAGAAAAATAAAAAATCGCGGACTTTCGCGCATGCGCACTAGTCCGGACTGCTGCTGAGACAGTCTGGAGCATGCGCACACTGTCTCAGCAGCAGTCCGGATTAGGAAACACTTAACAGACATCCCAGAAGTCTATGCAGTTGTAACTGCATAGACCTTCGCAGGAAATGGATCTAACTCGGACTGCAATGTCAGCAGGCATGCTGGAGTCTCGTCGGGGGAAATCTTGCGTGGTGGATTTGAGATTCTCCAATGGATGCGCGCAAAGGGATTGTGAGGTCGCGGGCATGGATTTAATGGTGCGAAGGGATCGTGAGCATGGATTTAATGGCATGAAGGGATCGCTCCAGGTAAGATAGGTGTATGTGTGTGTGTGTGTGTATATGTGTGTGTGTGTGTGTGTGTGTGTGTGTGTGTGTGTGTGTGTGTACGTGTGTGTGTGTGTGTTTTTAAGTTTCTGTGTGCACGAGTGTAGGGGTACTTACGTGCATTAAAGCGGGTGTATGTGTGTGTGTGTGTGTGTGTGTGTGTGTGTGTGTGTGTGTGTGTGTGTGTGTGTGTGTGTGTGTGTGTGTGTGTGTGTGTGTGTGTGTGTGTGTGTGTGTGTGTGTGTGTGTGTGTGTGTGTGTGTGTGTGTGTGTGTGTGTGTGTGTGTCTTTGTGTGAGTGACTACCACTGGCTTCCTTTAAACCCTTGCATTCACTTAGATGTAACTGGGAGATGCAATTTAATACATTTTTCAGGTGTGAGTCTCAGGGGTGACTAGAACTTGTCCACATGACTCTTCAGTATCAACATTATAGGTAACATAATTATATGTGAATTTGGAGACCTCATCATAGAAGTGCAAGATATTTATACATTTAAATCCTGAAATTATGTGATACTTGCTTCTGACAGTTTGGATACTTTGATGGTGAAGGTTAATAGTTTGTGGCCTGACCTCTCCAGTTAGATGGATACCTTGGAGATTGTACATATGTCTAACTTTAATACAAGGTCTCTTACACAAAAGCTAGTATTCTTAGAAGCACTGTATTTCATCATTTTAACAGTCCTTTTAAATTAATATTTCTGTAATCTGTATTTGCTTTACGTGATTAAAAAAAGGCATTCATTTATTAAAATATGTTTTGGACTAGTTGTTCAAAGAAATCATAATCTTTTGAGGCTTTTATTCACCATAAAATTTTGTGATGGTGAACGCCATTATTTTTCCTTTAAAATATAGCACCTACATTTGACAAGTTTGTTTGAATAGTTTATATCGCATAATGAATATGCGTTATATAGAAACAGGGCATCATTTCATCAGCTGCTGTCCTTTGTCTGCGTGTCACTTCTTTTGATGAAAATGAATAAAAAAATGCAGTGTCTCATAACCTCCCAACATTACATGCTATTACAAATTTTCTATGACTTTCTTAAAGGTTCTTCTTTTTATTACATCACTCAAAATATTTTGAGGTGACATCTCAGTTATTTTACAAGAGAAGCTTTCATGTTCTTGTTTTATGAGATACTTTTAAATACTTTCAATGCGTGGGAAGATTTCTTTCTGAAATGTTATTCTATCATACACTGCTAGTTTAAGTGAAAATATATGCTGGCCAGGGACTTAATTGTAAGCTATAGTCTCCAGGTAAGAGACGGGTGTGTGTGTGCCCCAGTTGCTATATACTGGTGGCTACAACAACCTCATGGTGGTGTGGTAGGGAATACCTCAGGCTTGAACCCTGTACGTTGTATGCAGGTGTTAAGGACCTGAATTCCCTACCCACCATGTAAAAAGACTGCAGATTTTTGCCTCATATTTGATCTGATCTGTTCCTCATAATATCTGTGGCTTCTAAATGGTGCAGTGCTTGATATTTGATGGTGCAGTGGTAGCATTGTTGTCTCACAGCTGCAGGTTCTCAAGTTTGATTCTTTGCTGGGGTGCCTTCTGTGTGGGGTCTGCATCTTCTCCCTGTGTTTGTGTGGGTTTGCTTTTGTGTCCTCCCATGTTACAAAGACATGCCTGCATTATTTCTTCCTGGGCCTCTGCTGAAAGTTGTTTTTTTGTTCCAAGTCAGACTGTCCTGATTAACAAATGTTAAAATTGACAGGCATTTGAATTTCAGACTTCAGGTTTCTGAATGTTTAATTTCTTACATATTTGATGGTGCAGTGGTAGCATTGTTGCCTCACAGCTATAGGTTTTCTGGTTTGATGCTTTGCTGGGGTGCTTTCTGTGTGGAGTCTGCATCTCATCCCTGTGTTTGTATGGATTTGCTCTGGTGTCCTGCCATTTTACAAAGATGTGTCTGCAGTATTTCTCCCTGGGCCTCTGCTGAAAATTGTTTTTGTTCTGTCAGATGTAAAATTGACAGGCATTTGAATTTCAGACTTTGTATTTTCTTAGTAACACAACCTTTTATTCTAGCAATTTCCTAAGTTTATAAGATGAATATTTGAAATTTGTCCTTATTTTTGGGACTGTATTACCCCATTATTGGCTTTATCCATTTTTTGTGCTAAGGTTGACAGTTATGGCAAGAACTGAATTCACTGAATATGTTTGAGGGCTGTATTCCCTCATTACTGGGTTTGTCCAGGTGTTTTGTGCTAACAGGTTGACAGCTATGGTGAGAACTGAATTCATTAAATGATAGCCATTTAAGTTTCAGTCTTCCTCTCTTTCACAAAGCAGCTGATTTGGCGTAGTGGTATGTTGCTCTGACTGTTTTGCACAGGGACCTTGGCAGTAAAATGTATGGTGGTAACACAGCATTTTTCTTTCACAAAGCAGCTGATATGGCATAGTGGTATGTTGCTCTGACTCTTTTGCACAGGGACCTTGGCAGTAAAATGTATGGTGGTAACACAGCATTTTATTTTAGCAACTTTCCAAAATTATACAAGCAATGTGTAATGTGTCCCTGGTTTTTGGGCTTTTGACCCCCCCCAATAAATTTGGCTTTTTCCAGATTTCTTGTGCTGCGAAGTTGAGATGCAGTTGAGTATTGAGTGGATTTTACAAGGAGCTGAGAGCTGCAGGAGAAGAAAAGTTTAGTGCTGCTTATGCCAAGTCAGCTTGCATTGTTAATAGCACAACAGGTTGTATACTTGCTTTTGATGTAGAAGGTTGTTGGTTCTACTCCCACAAGAGGTGGATGCTGCCGTACTGAAAAAGTTAAGATACTAACTATGAGCCTGTTATCAGTTTGCCATCAATTTCCTATTGCAATATTACTAGCTTATCATACTTCTTCAGAGATTGTGTATATTTACTGATAATGGTGGACTGTAGAATTGTGCATATTTACTGATAATGGTGGACTGTAGAATTGTGCATATTTACTGATAATGGTGGACTGCAGAAGCTTGAGTAGACCTTTATGATGGAAATGTTCTGAACTGGGTAGTTTTGTCATTATGGGTGCATGCATTTTGTTTCATTGTTTACTGCAAAGATGTTCTGAATTGGGCAGTTTTGTCATTATTGGTGCATGCGTTTTGTTTCATTGTTTACTGGAAAAATGTTCAAAACAATAGGACGGTGTATCAAAGAGCACATGTATGTTTCATTTGCAAAGGGCCTATGATTTGAAAACAGCCCAGAATTAATCTTTATCTGCCACTGGTAAAATGTATTTTCTTTGAATGTGGGTTTCAATGCTGTTTCAATGAATGTGAGTTTCAAGGGCAGAAAAGTTTTAATGCTAAGTTTGTTTAGCAGATGTCTTAGTGTTTGTGCTGCAAAATGCAAAATAAAACCTTCAAATGAAGTCCAAATCATCATAGAAGTAAATCAGTATGCACATTAGTGTTTATGGTAAATTGAGTGAAATAGCCAAGTAATGGATCATTGGAATGGCTGCAGGGGGAGGCTCCATTCGACCATGATTTTGTGAGGGGGAAGGGTGGCAAACTTAAAGACAGCCCCAGCTGAACTATACCTCCCAACTGTCCAGATTTTTAAAGAATGAATAGATTTTTGCTTCTTATTTTTGGTTTGTTCCTCATAAAATTTGTGGTTTTCTGGCAAATCATTTAGGAATTAAGTCACTAAATAATGACACACCGAGTTTCAGACTTTATAACCTTCAGAAAAATGCATGCTAAAGTAAGACCTGTTGTTCTATCAACTGTCTCAGTTTATACAAGAGCAATTTTTAGTACTGTTTATATGTTCCCCCAATATATTTGGCCTTGTCCAGATTTATTGCATTAACAGGTTGAGAGGTACATGCAAATAAATTGCTTTATAGAATTAGGCATAGCCAAACCTCTCAACTGTCCCTGATTTTGGCTCAAAATGTTGCTCTTCCCCCTAATAATCCCTCTGCAAAATATCAATTTTGGAAGAAAACATGGAGGGTTTACAATTAAGAAATATAACTGTGATAATCAGAGTTATAGATTACTTTTATTTCAGAAATGCATGTAGATTATTTTATTTTGTCAGCTGCTCATGTTAGCAGTACTAATATTAAAGTGCCCCTTCTTTGACTGGTTCCCAGCTATATTGTGTGGCTATTTTATATTTTTACATCACATTTTTGGTCCATTTTTCATAAAATTGTGTTTTTTGTTTTGGCAAATTAGTGACAAATCATTAAAGACTGAAGTTAGAAAATAATGACAGACATTTGAGTTTCAGATTTCATACCATTCAGAAAATTCATACTAATGCAAGACCTATTCTATTATCTTTCTAAGTTTATAAGAGCAATATTTAAAAATTGTCCTTATTTTTGGGCCTTTGTCCCACTTCTATGTATGGCTTTGTCCAGATTTCTTGCTCTGAGGTTGAGAGGTATGACAAATGTGTCAGGGCCATCACAGTCAGCCAGAGACATTTCAAATTGTGACATACTTGTTGCACCCCACTCCCCCATGTAGTGACTCTGGATGTGTCGAAGCAAGGCAAGGAGTAGTTATGCAGTGTAAATGTGCAGAGTATCCCCCATCCAAGGTAGACACAAGTACTACAGTGGCTTTTCATCTGTCCTTGATTTTTGCAGAATGGTCTGGTTTCTGTCATATTTTTTGTACTGTTGATTTATACTTATTACTCAAAGTGCCTGTTGCTCTGTGTTTAAGTAGCAATACTTTAATGAACATCCGGTAAGCTTGGCTGAGATAGTAAGATGCAAGTAAGCTTTAATAAGCATGCTGTTAAAGAATTGCCAACATTGAAAGCCTTTCTGTTGTTGCCATGTAGAGAATACTTAACTAGATAATGTATAAGCCTTGGGTATTGAAATGCATATGACAGTATTTGTAATAAAGGACAGGATTACATTATTTTATGAAGCTCATTACACTTGGAGACTTCCAATCATCTCTGCAGGCTTTACCCATAAACTAAACAGAATGCCAATCGTGTGGTCCATAACCTGTACAGTAATCATTTAAGCAATGTATCTTGAGCTTATTTCTTGTTTGCTTTTCATTTTTTACTTTGATCATGTTTTCCCCATGAAACAAGTAGGTAGTTGTCAGGCCGCAGGTTTTTTTTTTGGATAAGAAACATTTTTACAAGTGGGGGCATCAGAGATTTCTACTTTCAGCATGTTACTTGGTACTTTAATAAAGCTGACTATAAATTATAATTAGAACTGCCGTGCAAGAAGTGGTTTGAGTTGAGTGCTGCTTGTTTTTCTTAAACTTGATTTTGACTGGCATTCCATTAATGTATTTAAAAAGTAATTTATTTTTTCATGCCTCACAACCTTTTTGTTTCCATCTAGATATTAAGTAAGCTGTCATGCAGCCAATGCACTGAAATATTTTTATTCTTCTACACTTCATTTTGTCTTATAGACATGCCATTTATGACGTGTGCTACTTAATCTTTTACTTATAACAAATATCCTGAATAAGCAAAATTTGTCTCAGTGAGTTCTGTCACCCAAAGGTCAGCAGCTCATGGATAAAACATATTTATTCCTACGTCTCATCACCACTACTAGGCAGTAACTAACATTTTAGGGTGTGAGTGCAGAACTCACATGCTTCTGATTATGCGCCTTAAAGATAAACATGGTTTTCTGATCTACCTTTTAGTTTTTATTCCTACACCTGTAGAACAACTGATTAGAATTATCAACATTTGGTCATTCATTCATTCTTCAATAACTGCTTTGTGGGTTGTGTCCAGAAGTTACCATGATGACAATCAGTGATTACTTTGATAAGCATGCAATGATGAGTTACTTCTAATGTGAAACTTCAGACCTATGTAATTTAACACAATGTGCCACCCCTACCCTGCCCCCATAATATAGAGGATTGAAGCTCTAACTGCACTCCAAATACCCCAAGCTTGATTAGTGGCATGTGCAGTAGAGGGGACAGGATGGGGAGGATAGGAATAAACAGTCACTACCAGCTCAGCCGACCTGGGGAATGGAAGTAGGTTTGGCTCTATGCTTGGGTGATACCTAGCAGGAACACTGGTTGTTACACCCATGGAGCATAAGCCTTCAGAGCACATGCTACTAAACAACATACAGCACTACGCAATCCAGGAACTAGTGTGTGTGTATGTCTGTAGAGGCATGCACACATTCCTGTGGTCAGCCAGTATGGTGGAGCTCTAGACAACCAATAGGCGGAGAGAGCCCCAGGAATAGGGCGCTGTACAGAACCATCTAGCTAGCCCACTCCCTACCACCCTGACTCTCACTGCTAGATGAAAGATTGTGATACTTGGGTTATAGAGCTCTCTCCTAACCTAGGGATGCCTGGCTCTTACCTCTGTGGGCCAAATGGACTGCCTGGGTTGTGGTAGTGCAGCCATTGAGCAGGGTCCTGTGGGGAAGTTGGGAAAAGAAATGACATCCCTAGAACCACTGGGTCTGAATACCAGAAGAAGTGTGGAAAAGATTCAAAATCAAAATACGGTTACCACAAACAGATCAAAATACCTCACTAAAAGAATCACAGGCCTAAAGCAGATGCCCTATGCTGACCATCTAAACAAACTTCACCTGTACTCTGTCGCATAACGTCTACTCAGAGGTGATCTCTGCTTAACATACAAGGCCATGTCAAACCCAGAGCTGTTGGACATGCTACACTTAAAGAAATCCCAATCCCTCAGAGACACATGCTCCAGGGATCTAAACCTTGTCATCACAATGAACAAAACATGCTGGAGGGATAGGATCCTGACCCAGAGACTCCCCAGACTCTGGAACAGACTGCCCATACATGTCAAGCAGAGCGCCTCATTGGCCCTCTTCAAAAGGAACCTTGAAGATTGGATGGGAGATAGGAAATTCACCCCGGGGATCACGTCAGTCACCCTGCTAGACGGGTCCAGGGAAGTAAATATTGTGGGAAGAAATAGCCAGGGAATTGTTAAGGCTAGGCTTGTATAGGCCCTAGGGCCGATAGCCTAGTACCAGCCTATGAACCTATAAGACATCTCCTGCTCACTATTTCTGTTATCAGAACTTCAGTATTTTTTTTTTCTGATAGCGTCAATTTAAAAAGCATCAGCTGATATGTGCTTAAAAAGATTTTAATCACTGTTACCTTCTGCCTTGCATCGAGGGTAAATACATAAAACAGTACATAACACCTTTAATTCCTGGGCTTGAACTACTGCCCTGTCTTGTCAGGTGGCAATTAAAAAGCATGAGGACATGTGAATGCAATGCAGTGCATGATCCCCAAAAATAAATTGAAAAGAAATAATAAAAGGTCGTGCAAGTATGATATTCCATTCCATCAAGCATCAGAGACTCAACCTCGCCCTCTCAGTTTTAAAAGTCTCCCAAATATCACCTAGTGATAGGAGGAGAATGCCACTGCTAGCCAAACATAACATGACCTCTCCCTCCTTCCCCTTCACTAAAAACTATCATTCTTAGTCTAACTACTCTATTTATATCCACTTTACACTTACACTTCTTGTCTTTTCTGCCTTTTTTCAGTCTCACCACCAGCAGATTGTGAGAAAACTCTGCCCTAAAATTACTCTTCCTGTGCTAAAATGGTAGCACATTCAACCAATGCTTGAAATTGTACCTATTACTCCTCCCTTACTTGCAGGTATTAACTCTGCTCTTGTTTACTAAAGCATTATATGACATACGCTCAAGAAATGCATTTGCATCTTCATTATCTGTTCTAAATGTGTATGCCAAAGATATCCCTCCCATCTGCATTGCACTTTTCTCTGTGAGATGTTATAGGCGTCCTCATTTATTGTACTGCTAACTTGTTGCTACAGTTCTTGGTGTCATCTTCATTGTTTTAATAGATCTTATCCCCCTTATATGACTGAAAAACTATGGTTTGTTTATACCTGGGCTAAGCCAGAAATGGGTCCATCAGGATCAGTGCTCTACCCCAATTAACAAATCTATAAATAAATAAATGTTAATTAAAAGAAAACAAATCCTTAATTATGCCACTGATTATGACAATGAGCTTTTACTAAGCTGTAGATGAATCCATGCCATCCCCACCCTTCTTACCGCATGATGGAGGCCACAGTAACTTGGATAAATTATATACAGACGTTCATATGGTCATATTCTAGGCTAGCTGCCCTTGTGGGCCATTTGAAACCTAACCAACTTCCCTTTTTGTGCTTGAAATAACCTATTCCATTTGGTTATAGACTGGCCTTACCCATCCCATGGTCAATAATTATATATTACGCCTAAAGAGAATATGTGGGATCAAACCATAGATAATATGAGGGGACCCATGCATGGATTAAACCATTTAGGAGCTTCATCTGTCTGTTGGTACAGGGGGAACATTTACCTCAGTTTGTTGAAATCCCACTTCATCGACTCTCAGTTCATTGACACTCAAAGTATTGAAATCGCACTTCATCGAAGCAGCGGAACAAATAACATTTTCTCATGGTAAGTAAGCAGTTACCCAACCTGACTGAGAGTGCTTCTTAAACAATCTAGAAATATAGAAGTGATAAGTACATTTGTTTGCACTTCAACTGTTCAGTGTTCTGCACTGTCTTTATTTTTGCCTGACTGAGTTATTTATATATTTGCTGACCGAATTTTGTTTTCTGATCTGTGCTGAAATTTTTATTTCTCAGAGAGTTAGTAGTGAATTTATTCCAGGGTGGAAAATCTGGTCTAACAGCTTTTGTGTTATCTGATTGTCTCAAGGCTTGGCTTTGTGAATTCCTGCATATCATTGCTAGAATCTCCTTGTGCCTGACTGAGAGTGTTTCTCAAACAATCTGGAAATATAGAGCTGCTAAGTATATTTTTTAGTACTCAGTGTTCTGCACTGTCTGTTTTTGTTTGACTGAATTATTAATATATTTGCTGACCGAATTTTGTTTTATGATCTGTGCTGAAATTTTTTTGTTCCACCCTCTTACCCAACTGCTGCTGTGTTCTTAAAGTTGGTGGCTTTTGCGGTTGCCCACCCCTACTGTAAATTTGATCTGGGACACTCCTCCCAGTCCCATCTCATTAGCTCATTCTACCGAATACAGAGATAATTTGGGAAGGCCAAACCCCTTAGTCCCTTAACCCTGAATTATCTTCTGCGCCTGCTCTCTCCCTTTCCACTTTATAAAAAAAAAATAAAGCAAACAAAAAAAAGACACTTTATTCAGTTGCTTATATTTTTCTGTATTTGTGTTTCTTCCTACTACTGTTACTTTGTCTTGCTTTTTCCTGCTACTTGCTGCTTGTTCTCTAAAGTGTTCAACTGCATCTTTTCTTTTGCATTTATTACCTCTTGTTAATAGCCTGTCTAAATTGTTAAGTGTTACTCTAAGCTCTTAGTTTTGGTTTAAGCACTTGGACTTTAGGCCCATCCCTTAGCTCTCCCTGGACTTTTTCCATCAGATTCTGAGAAATATGGATGGACAATTTCTTACAGTTTCTACTGTCAGTCTGGTTGATATGTGTATCTTGAGACAGTGTAGCAACTGCCTCCTGTACATGGACAACCATCTACTACTACCAGCTAGGAACAGAATTTGTGAGAGATACAATTGCATTGGGAACCTGGAGTCCATGCTCTCTCCCTCTCAGCGCAGTATATCTGGCAGTGAAAAGGTTGTCAACACAATCACTACACCTCAAACACCACCCACACCTACACAACACACACCCACATATACGGAGGTCCTCCACATAAACATACCCAAACAAAGGAGACTTCCGAGGCAAAAACACACTCGATCTCCACAGCCCTCCACACCACATACCACACACAGAAGCAATGTCTCACAGCCATTAAGGCTTCACCATAAACCCAACATATTAGTCATAGGAGACTCCATTGTGAGACACACAGATGTGCCTCTCACCAGGCTGGATAAGGAGAAAGTCACGGTTAGTTGTCTGTCAGGTGCTAGAATCTGCCATATCACATATGCACTCAGGTCTCTCAACAACAGGTACTGTTATGATTCTGTCATAGTCCATGTTGGCATGAATGACTTAAGATGTACCTCTATGGACTATATGAAGAGTGACATGATTGAGCTCACTGATTATCTGTCCCAGGCAAGTATGTCCCTAGCCTTAAGCAGCATTCTGCCGTCACCCAGAATGATGACTCAATACAAACAGAAAATGATTTACTTTAACAATTGGCTTAGTTTCTGGTGTCATTCCAGGGGGATCCAGTACCTGACAGCCTGGGAAGATACGATAGACAGACCACAATGCTTTGCCAGAGATGGCCTGCATCTGTCTCACCTGGGCTTCAGGCTTCTGGCAAAGGCTCTTGCCCCCCACATAGTGCCTTTTTTTAGGAAAACTCCTGAGGTTGATAAAACCAACATACAAATTTCAACAAAATGCAAATTAAAGGTTATGCTGCTAAATGCTAGGAGTCTAAACATGAAATTGCACTAATTGCAAGCATTCATAAACCTGGAAAATGCTGACATCTGTGCAGTCACAGAAACCTGGTTCAAAGCTGCAGAGAGAACCCCAGCCTTACCTGGTTACTCATTCTATCATGCTTTCAGACCCCAAACTGGAGGCAGTAAAGCCAAAGGAGGTGGAGTTTCAATATACATTAAAGACATACGCACCTCTAGGCTGGTCAAACAGTATGACACGTAGAAGACACTCCAGGTGCAGTTAACCACTGACAAGACCCCTACTCAAATCATAGCTAGCTACTGGCCCCCAAATCTGACTCACGATGCCCAATCCACCTATTTGGACCTGTTCAAATCTATCAAGATTCAACCTTTTACCGTGATCCTGGGTGACTTTAAGTTCCCAAACATAGATTGGAAGAACGACTCATGCCAGAACACAAATGCCCAGAGATTCTTCAGTTTTGTCAATGCAAATGCCTTGGAACATCTAGTCAATACCCCCACAAGAAGTGATAATGTATTGGACATGGTATTAACCAACATGAGTAACCACTGCAGCATCCCTATAGTATCATCCTCCGACCATAAAGGGGTCACTTTCAAAGTCACCATCTCCCCCAACCTGCCTCTGGATAGGATCAAACATAAAAACTTCTCCAAAGCTAATTACAGCCTCCTGAGGGATGGTATAAACAGCTTCAAAGCCCCCTCCCCTCTGTAGGAACTGGCACCAATATCCAAAACTACACCAATGCACTATACGAGCATTTATATAGATGCATGGAATCGGGAATACCCAACAGGACTAAATCATCCTCCACAAGAAAGAGTAAACCTGTCTGGTGGACATCTGCAATAAATAAACTCTATAACAAAAGGAAAAAAATTGCTGTCCAAGACCAAGAAGGAGCAGGTGCCCAATTGGAAGCAATGTCTCCTTAGCCTGAGCAAGCAAATAAGAGCACTAATGAAATCCTACAAAGCAAACTTCAAGCCCAAATTGGCCACATCTACTAGAGACAGTCATAAGGCCTTCTTCACATACATCCGCAACCTGAAAGGAAGCACCCAGATCTGTTCAGAGCTAGTGGTCAAGGCCACCACATATACAAATGCCATAGATATAGCAAACTTGCTGGCTGACAGATTCAGTGAAAACATCACTCCTCTGTCCCCCTCATCAGTAAATCAGGACATCCCCAGTACCTGCCCCCTTCCCCTTATATCTAGGGAACAGGTCATCACTGGTCTCTCAAAGGCAAAAAATACAGCCTCCATGTGACCCGATAACATCCCAGGCTGCATCCTAAGTGAAGTCAGGCAGGAACTTGCAGCACTATTAGGTGCCCTATTCAACCAAAGCCTGAGTACCAGCTTCATTCCAGCTGAGTGGAGCGTCCACCGATTTGGGAAATTATAGACCCATCAGCCTAACTAGCTTGATCTGCAAGGCCATGGAATGACTTATCATGAACCTCATTAACAAGAACACTGGCAACCTCCAAACACTCGATCCGACACAGTTGGCTTCATCAAGGGGAAGTCATGTCTGCTAAATCTGGTCAACTTCTTTGAGACAATCACCAAAGCCATGGATGAGGGGAAGATGGTGCACACTGCCTACCTTGACCTGGCCAAAGCCTTTCACATTATTCCCCACTCAGGCATAATAAATAAACTTTCTCAACTAGGCATCAGTCCATATGTTATCAGATGGGTAGCAAACTGGCTCACTGATAGAACCCAGCTAGTCAAAATAAGGGAAGCCACCTCAAGCAGTAGACCCGTAACAAGCAGCGTACCCCAGGTTCAATCTTAGGCCATCTGTTATTTGGAATATACTTTTCTGAGGTGCAGGCCAAAACTAGTGGGCTATGGCTTACCAAGTTTGCAGATGACTGCAAGCTGGGTGTTGTCATCAATTCCCCAAGTGATGTGGACATCGTCCAAGAGGGTCTCACTCAAACAAATGACTGGTGCCAGAAACATTGCCAGAAGATGAATACCAAAAAATGCATCATCATCCCCTTTGGGGAGAATGATGTCCCCACAAATTATCACATTAATAACAAAGTCTTAAGCACTCAGTCATGAGAGATTTGGGCGCCCAGGTTGATAGCAACCTGACTTTTGACCACTATGTTTCTTCCATTGTACGGAAAGCCTTCTACATGGCCCATCTCATAAGTAAGGTTATCTCATCCAGGGACAAGGAGGTCATAACATCCCTGTATTCTTCCCTTATAAGGCCCATTATTGAGTACAATGCCCCTTTCGGCATCTACCTTGCAAAGCACATGCAGCAGCTGGAGAGACCACAGAGGTTCCTCACCAGGAGAATCCAGGGCCTCAAACATGTACCATACACAGATAGGCTAAAAGCCATAGCCCTCTACTCAGTTTCACACAGACTCCTCAGAGGTGACCTCTGTCTGGCATACAAGGTGATCATGGACCCCCACCTTGATGGGACTGTTGCATATCCGCAAGTCAAGCTCCACTTGAGTAACTTGCACGCGCATCCTCAACCTAGTCTGTGACATCAACAGGACTTGTTAGCGGGGCAAATTTTGTGTCCCAGAGACTCCCCCATCTATGGAATAGACTCCCTCTCCATGTCAAAGAGTACCTCTTCACCCTTTTTAAGGACAACCTGAATAACTGGATGGGAAACAGAAAATATACCCCTGTAATTCCACCTGTGTCCTTGCTGGACAGGGGCATTGGGTGCTGACTTGTCTAAACATGGGCTAAACTCTTGGCTAGGCTTATAAGGGCCTCAGGGCCAATAACCTAATAACCTCCTATGAGCATATGATCCTATGAAAACCTAAACCACACCATCCCTAACCCAACTCCGAGATCACACTACAGCTGGGATAAGGGCAAAGTTCACTGTCTCTCACAGCAAGTTACTTACAGTGGGAAAATGTTCCTTGTTCTGCTGCTTCGATGAAGTGCAAGTTCGATATTTTGAGTTTCGATGAATTGAGATTCAGTGAAGTGGAATTTTGATAAAGTCAGGTAGATTCCAGGGGGCAGTCCTGGGGTAAATTTTCTGGTTCCAATCCATAGATTTAAGTTGCACTTGAAAATGGACAGGAATGAACTTTGTTTTATGTGGTTGGGCAATATGTTCCATAGCAGCGGTATCCTCTGTGAAATACACATGTCCCTCCAAACCATTCTGTTGATGTTGCAGAAGAGGTTTAGATCCCTAGACCGAGTATGTCTAATGCCATTTGGCTTGCTGATGTGCAGTAAATCCATCAGTAATGCCTTGTATGCTAGACACAGGTCACCTCTTAGCAGTCTATAGGATACCAAGTATAGTAACAAGGCTTTGAGTCAGTCCATGCAGAACATGTTATTCAGGCCTTGTATTCTTTTAGTAAGTCATCTTTGTGAGCATTCCAGTTGTTGCATGTGTCTGGACAGATACATATCTAAGGGGGCATTATATTCAATGATTGGACTAATGACACCTAAGAAAAGGGGGCAAAGATAACCCTAGATATAGACACAATCCATTTGTTTATAAGCTGTGCAATATAGAAGGACTTTCTTACACACACACACACACACACACACACACACACACACACACACACACACACACACACATATATATTATGTGTGTGTGTGTGTGTGTGTGTGTGTGTGTGTGTATTGCAGTATCTCATAACAAATTTGTTTTCAATAGTCTACATCTAGCAAACTGCACATGCATATGCATGCAGTGACAAATCTGGTGGCCAAACTATAAACAAGCATAACTCTAATCTACAGTATTCAGCAGTGGCGGGCAGGAAACACCTGAATGAGGTGGGGATAGATTAGCATGTGCAATTCTAAGCATGGTTATAGTTTTACATAAATTACAGGTTTTGCAATTCTGCATTAGCTAGTCTTCCAGCAGTAATGTTCTTCTTCAGAATATGTGCCATGGGATGGTTAAATAAGTCCCACTATAATACCACAAAGCCTAATAGAAAAAAGAGGGATGATTTTGTAGGGAGGAGTAGTATATGATGAGGCAATGTTGTACTTAGGGTTTAGTTTTCCTTTTACAGAAAGCAGTCGAGAGTTCTGCCAAATAATGACTGGTAAAGTGTTAGCTGGAGAGGATAAATGAATCTAAGTTTGAAAAACATTGTTTTAAAGTACTGGCCACAACAGTCAGATAACAGTAATGTCCAGAAATAGGTATAGCAGACTGTTGTAAGTAATCAGTTACTTTATTATTGTGGAAGGCAGAGAGAGCTAGGGTTACATTAGGTATGCTTAATAAAAACACAGTGTTATGTTGAGGTGGCGATAATGTTGGCACTCACACAGAAGCAGAAAGAAAAAAGAAATTTAAGACAGTTGTTTTAAAAAAAATATGTAGATGTTCACAGGAACACACCTGCAAAAAATCCATATTAGTACATAATCTGCTGTACTATAGTGAAAATTAAAGGGGCATTATCCCAGATTTTTTGCTAGAGGAGTTTGATTACATTTTAGTACTGTGTAAGTCACATGTTCAACTACAGCCAAGGTTTTCAAAGAGTCTTTTTAGCATACTGCAGGTTGGGAGGGTGGCCTAATGGTTAAGGTGTTTGCCATACAAACACAAGGTACAGGGTTTGAATCTCACAGGGGATAATTGGCTAGGCTCAAAATGGCTCATAAGGGCAGTTAGCCTAGTACTAACCTATGAGAGTGCATAACCTATGAGATTACACAAACTCTCAGTGGGGGGTTGTTCTAGGAAGTGCTACGAGCTTACAGCTGATGTTTGTCCTTTTGTATTCTCCTTCCCTCACTTATGAGCAATTACATTTGCTGAATGACTAGATTTTACTCAACTAGAGATGTTATCCTGTCGCACACAGACATGGAGTGTGTTTATGAAATATCTACTTTACTATGCACTTGTTTTTTGCACAACTGTGTCAAATAATTATTCAAGCCTAGGCAATAGCATTTTTGTTTCATGCTTGTTGCCACAAACCTTTTCCCCTCCACCGGCAATTATTTTTCATATGGTCTGTTATTAGTGTTCTGGAGCCTCTAAAAGCCTAGCCCATAGGATTACCCTGGCATTGTGCCACCCGACTGTAATTCCCAGTGCCTCTGTCGAATAGAGTTACTGGAGTGATTCCCGGGGTGAATTTTCTATTTCCTATCCACCCATCATTTTGTCTTGAAGAGGGCCAGTGAGGTGCTCTGTTTGACATGTATGGGAAGTCTATTCCACAGCATGGGCAGTCTCTGGGTTATGAACCTGGCCCTCCATCATGTTCTGTTGAATGTGGTAATGAGGTTGAGGTCGCTGGAGCATGTGGTGTGGAGGGATAGGGATTTCTTTAGATGCAGCATTTCTAATAGAGCTGGGTCAGACATGGCTTTGTAAGTCAAGCAGAGATCGCCTCTAAGTAAGCGATATGAGACAGAGAATAGTTGGAGTTTTTTGAGTCTGTCTATATAGGACAAGTGTTTAAGGCCTAGGATACTTTTGTGAGGTACTTTTGCGGCCTCTCCAGTCATTGCAGGTGTCTAGTGTGGTACATGCCAAATGGGGCATTGTACTCAATGATTGGCCTAATGAGGAAAGAGTAGAGGGAGACAATGACCTTTCTTCCTGGATACAAAACCCTTAGTAATGAGATGTGCCACACAGAATGACTTTCTGACCACAGTGGCAATGTGGTGGTCAAAAGAGAGGTTGCTGTCAACCTGTGTTCCCAGATCTCTTATAACGCCTTCTGTGTTCAGTGGACTACCATCAATGTGGTAATTCAAGGGAACCGGGTTTTTCCCAAGGGAGATGGTGACACATTTTTTGGTATTGAGCTTAAGGCCATGGTTCTGACACTAGTCATTGGTCTCAGTGAGGCCTTTCTGTAGGATGTCAACATCACTTGGGGAGTTAATAATAGCTACCAACTTGCAATTGTCTGTGAACTTTGTCAGCCAGAGTCCCTTCGTGTTGGTCTGGACTTCAGAGAAGTAGATACCAAACAGGAGACGACCCAGGACCAATCCCTGTGGGACTCCACTTGTGACTGGTCGGCAGTCTGACTTGGAGTCAGCTACTTTCACACTGTGGGTTCTGTCTGTGAGCCAGTATGCAACCCACCTAGTGATACAGGGGTTGATGCCCAGCTTAGTGAGTTTTTCTATGATTCCTGAGTGGGGAATGGTATCAAAGGCCTTGGCCAGATCAAGGTAGGCTGTATGAATCACCTTGCCTTCATCCACAGATCTGGTGACTGACTCAAAGAAGTCAACCTAGTTGAGCAGGCATGATCTACCCTTCACAAAACCAAACTGTGCAGGATCCAGATTTTGGAGATTCCCTGTATCCTTGTTTATTAGGTCTATGATGATGTGTTCCATAGCCTTGCATATCAGACTCATCAGGCTAATGGGGTAATAGTTCCCAGGGTCTGTAGTCACTCTTCCTTTGTGGAGAGGGATGACTGTAGCAGTGCGCTATTCGGTAGGGACAAAGCCTGAGGTGAGGCTGTGATTGAACAGGGCACACAGGTGAGGTGCCAGTTCACTCTGTAGTTCATGTAAAATACAGCCAGGGATATTGTCAGGTCCCATAGAAGCTGTATTCTTGGCCTTGGACAGTGCTGTTTTAACCTGTGCAGCAGTAATACTGGGTGCCTGGCAATCTACTGGTATTGTGATTGGTCCTTTGGGGGGGTGGTGGTAAAGTTGACCCTGAATCTTTGGGCCAGTATATTGGCAATATCTGTTGGCTCGGTATAGGAGGTACCATTGTGCAGTAGCTCAGAGCAAATCTGGGTATTGCTGTGGAAATTCTTTACAAAACTATAGAAGGCCTTCTGGTTGTCTTTACTATCTGCTGCAATTTTGTTTTCATAGCTAGCTTTAGAGGATTTGATGAGGGATCGCAACCTTTTGTTGAGGCTGATAAGGGAGTTTTTCCAGTCTTGGGACTTCACCTTATTCTGCATCAGTTTCCTCCTTCTGTTGCAGAGTTTGTTTATGGCAGGGGACCACCAGATTGGCTTCCTTTTTTTGAGGAGAGCATCTTGGTTCTATTTGGTATGACGAGATCCATGCATTTGTTTACGTGTTGGTACAGTGAATTGGTGTATGATTAGGCGGTCATGCAACTAGTCTCCATTTGCATGGGTGCCATGAAGTTATCCACCTCTGTTTTTAGGAGCCCAAAGTTAGCTTTGAAGACATTTTTCATGGTGGTTACCTTTGTGGGTGTGGGTGGGAGGGATGTGGATTTCCAAGGTGATTAGTTTGTGGTCAGATCTAACCAGGGGAGGAGTTGACTATTGGTGTAGCGCAACAGTCACCCATGTTAGTAATGACCAGGTCAAGGATGTTGCTACCTCTAGTGGGGGTAAGAACAAGTTGGTCCAGGGCATTGGAATCAATGAATTCCAGGAAGTGTTGGGCAGGTGTATTGGTACAAGTAGTTTTCCCAGTTAATGGAGGGGTAGTTGAAGTCACCCAGTATGAGAGTGTTAAGTTGGACCCTAACATTCTCCAGGGTGCTTAGGAACATGGAGTGAGAGTCTTGGGACATGGTTGGGGACCTATAGCAGGCTATGACCTGAATCGCTGTCTTACCCAATGTTAGCTGCACCTGAAGTATCTCAGATGCGCTATGTTGGGCTACCAGTCTGGAGGTGTGTGCATCTTTTATGAATATGGAAACACCACCGCCTTTGGAGCTTCAGTCCAAGTCCTGGGGCTGAAAGGTGTGGAATGAGTTATAGCCTGGTAGTGCAGGGGTGCTTTCTGCTGCCTTGTACAAGGTCTCTGTTACAGCACAAATGTCAATGTTCTCCATTTTAAGGAGTGCTTTGAGAGAGTGCATTTTGAGATTTAGACTTCTAGCATTGAGCAGCATGACCCTCAGATTGCATTAGTTTGTAGCTGTTACAGTGGTAATTTGGTCATTGGAACACCGCCTAAAAAAGGCACTATAGGGGTGGCAAGAGCATTGCCCAGTATCTGGAAGCCCAGGGGTGACAGATGCAGGCCATCTCTGGCAAAGCATTGAGGTCTGTCAATCATATCATCCCAGACAGACAGATACTGGATCCCCTTAGAATGACACTAGAAACTTTGCCAATTGTTGAAATCAATCATTTTCTGCTTGTACTATGATATTATTCTGGGTGATGGTAGGATGTTGCTCAGGGCTAAGGTCATACCCACCTGGGCTACATAATCCAAGAGCTCCTCCGTGTCTCTTTTCATGTAGTCCAGGGAGGTACATCTCAGGTCATTCACACCCACATGTACAATGACAAGAGTCATATTTGTACCTGTTGTTGAGGGACCTGAGTGTGTGCATTATGTGGCAGAACCTGGCGCCTGATAGGCAGCTGACTGTTACTTTCTCCTTATTCAACCTAGTGAGTGGGACATCAGTGTGCCTCACTATGGAGTCACCTATGACTAATGTGTTGGGCATGCTGTTTTGCCTTAGGGGCTTTGTTTGAGTGGCACACTGTTTAGGAAAGTTATGTGTCTCGTGATTAGTGTTGTGTTGTGGTGGTCGAGTGCGTTTCTGCCTTGCAGGTCTCTGCTATTTGGATAGATTTTTATTGACAGCCTCCACAAAGGTGGGTGTGTGGTTTGTGTTGTTATGTGAAGGCAGTGCTGGTGTGTGTTCTGGAGGGCTATGTGTTCCATGTGGTGTGGTGCAAGTGTTGACCTTCTCCTCTTGACCAGCTATTCTGATCTTGGCTAGAGAGTGTGTGTTGCTTCCAATTTGGATATATAAGTGCATCTCTCACAAGTCGAGTGTTGGGAGGTAAGAGGAGAGGGTTGTCAGTGTACATGAAGCAGTTGCTACATTGCCTCAGGATGCCCAAGTTCACCAGGTTAATAGGAGAAAGCGCAGAGAACTGACCTTTAGACATGTCTGGAGGGGTGGGCATTAATAATAAGTACTGGAGCTGTTTCCTTGTAGAATGTTTAGTGCTGGTAGCACTTTTGTGTGCTACAATAACTGCTACAAGAAGTCTGGTAAAGTGCTAAACTAATTAAAAGTGCAGGAGAGGAGAGAGCTAGCAGATCTAAGGGAAAAATTGAAGAGCAGACTTTGGCACAGGTCAGAAGCTTACAAACAGTCCTGGATACAGCAAATCTGTATCTGGACTAGACTTGTTACAGGAAAGGTGGGAAACAAGCGCAAATGTGGGCTTTTAAACCAGAAAGTTGAAAGAGATGGAACAACTGCCCAAAAAGACCAATAAACTACAAATTCTGGGCCAGAAACCACTCCTCTTGTGGTAGATAGGCTACCTAGTGCTTACCACTTCCACTGATAAGCTAGAAGGTTTCCCTCCAACACAGAAAGGCTTGTGGGGCTCAGAAGCTTACCAACAGTCCTGGATACAGCAAATCTGTATCTGGACTAGACTAGTTACAGCAAAGGCAGAAAACAAGCTTAGAATTGTATTTTTGTTTTCAGAAAGCAGCTAAAACAGCACTAAAAACAATTCAAGTACAGTGCGAGCTAGCACACTTGAGTGTGTAGCAGTATTAAAGCAAATACAGTTTAAATACAGATTTTCCCTCATTTTGCAGCACATTACTTTGGAAAGTTGTGTCTTGCAAAGAAACCTGTTGAGTAGCAAATGTATTAACATTCTAAAAGAATAAAATATTTTTAATATTTTCTGTAAAAATGTCAAGCAGCTTTGGAAGTAAATCTAATCACTGTTCTAAAAGTATTTTTTCATTTGCTGATGCTGTATGTTGTCCTTCAGAAATCTCACCACAACTATTTGTTTAATGGTGATTCCATCCTACTGCATTTCTTTTCTCCCTTTGTTTCTACCATTCACTATGGTTAAAATGTTTTGAACTTTCACATATTTCCTGAATGTTTGACTGAAGTACAGTTAGTTTACACTGATTAACACTTGAAAGATGAAGCAGATGCAGTCTATACATTTCCCATATACTTTTTAGTATCATTCCTAGTACAGTGGATATAAAAAGTGTACACACCCCTGTTAAAATGCCAGTTTTTTAAAATAAAAAATGAGACCACAATAAATCATTTCAGAACTTTTCCCACCTTTAGTGTGACCCATAACCTGTACAGTTCAATTGAAAAACAAACAAATCTATTAGGGGGATAAAAAAAAACGTACAATAAGTTGGTTGCATAAGTGTACACACCCTTAACCTAATACTTTGTTGAAGCACTTTTTGCTTTAATTACAGCATTCAGTCTTCTTGGGTACACACCTGCCATCAATTAAAGAGACTCTGATTAACCCCAAATAAAGTTCAGCTGCCCTAGTAGGATTCTCCTGACATTTTCTTGGTTGCCTGTTATGGCAAAAGCCATGGTTAGCAGAGAGCTTACAAAGCATCAAATGGATCTCAATGTTGAAAAGTATCAGTCAGAGGAAGGGTACAAAAGTAAATTCCACAGCATTGGATATACCATGGAAGACAGTGAAGACAGTCATCAAAAAGTGGAGAAAATATGGGACAACAGTGATGTTGCTAAGAACTGGACGTTCTCCAAAACTGATGAAAAGACAAGATGAAAACTGGTCAGGGAAGCTGCCAAGAGGCTTACAGCAACACTGAAGGAGCTGCAGGAATTTCTGGCAAGTACTGACTGTGTACTACATGTGACAACAATCTCCTGTATTCTCCATATGTCTGGCCTATGGGGTAGGGTTGCAAGACGGAAGCCTTTTCTTACACAGAAAAACATCCAGGCCCAGCTAAAATTTGCAAAACAATACATCAAGTCTCCCAAAAACATGTGGGAAAATGTGTTATGGTCTGATGAGACCAAGGTTGAACGTTTTGGCCACAATTCCAAAAGGTACGTTTGGCACAAAACAGCACTTCACGTCACTAAAAGAACACCATCCCCACGGTGCAGCAAGGTGGTGGCAGTATCATGCTTTGGGGTTGCTTTTCTTCAGCTGGAACTGGGGCTTTAGTCAAGATGGAAGTAATTATGAACATTTCCAAATACCAGTCACTTTTAGCCCAAAACCTTCAGGCGTCTGCTAGAAAGCTGAAGATGAAGAGGAATTTCTCCTTTCATCACAACAATGATCCCAAGCATACATCCAACTCAACAAAAGAATGGAAGTTTTGGAATGGCCCAGCCAAAGCCCATACCTAAATCCAACATAAAATCTGTGGGGTGACCTGAAGAGGGCTGTGTACAAGAGATGCCCTCACAATCTGACAGATTTGGAGAGCTTTTGTAAGGAAGAGTGGGCAAATATTGCCAAGTGAAGATGTGGCATGCTGATAGACTCCTACCCAAAAAGACTGAACGCTGTAATTAAATCAAAAGCTGCTTCTACAAAATATTAGTTTGTGTGCATACTTATGCAACCAGCTTATCGTACATAGGTTCATAGGTAGGTACTAGGCTATCGGCCCTAGGGCTTATACAAGCCCAGCCAAAAAGGTACCCTGGCTTTTACCACTCAAGAAAATTATTTTCCTGTGCCACTGTCGAGCAGAGCCAAAGAAGTGATCCCCAGGGTGAATTTCCTATTTCCCATCCAATCATCAAGATTTTTCTTGAAGAGTGCTAATGAGGAGCTTTGTTTGATATAGATAGGTAGTTTATTCCAGAGTATGGGAAGTCTCTGGGACAGGAATCTATCCCTTCGGCATGTTCTGTTTATTGTGGTGACAAGGTTTAGGTCCCTAGAGCATGTAGCTCAGAGGGATTAGAATTTCTTTAAGTGGAACATGTCCAACAGCTCTGGGTTTGACATAGCTTTGTATGTTAGGTAGAGATCACCTCTGAGTAGGCGATATGCGACGGACTAAAGCTGGAGTTTTTTTAGATGGTCTGTGTAGGGCATCTGTTTGAGGCCAGTAATCCTTTTGTGAGGTATTTCTTCGGCCTTTCCAGTTGATGTAGATGTCTTGTGAGGTACATACCAAAAGGGGCGTTGTACTCTATAATCGGTCTAATGTATAATGAGTAGAGGGGAACAATGACCTCTTTTTTTCTGAATGAGAAACCTTTTGTGATGAAGTGTGCCACGTAGAAGGATTTCCTGACTACTGTGGCAATGTGATTATCAAAGGAGAGACTACTGTCCACCTGTGTCCCAAGGTCTCTTGTCACACTTTTGGTGTTAAGTATGCTACCACCTATGTTGTAGTTCATAGGTACAGAGTTTTTACCTAAGGGGATGACAATGCACTTTTTGGCATTGAGCTTGAGACCATGCCTTTGACACCAGGCATCTTTCTCAGTGAGGCCCTTTTGTAGGATTTCTACTTTGTTAGGAGTTTCGATTATGGCTCCTAGTTTGCAGTCATCTGTGAACTTCGTTAGCTAAAGACCTTCTGTGTTAGCCTGTACATCAGAGAAGTAGATACCAAACAGGAGAAGACCCTGGACTGAACCCTGTGGTACTCCACTTGTCACTGGTCTGAAGTCGGATTTGGAGTCTGCTACTTTCACACTGTGGGTTCTGTCAGTGAGCCAGTTGGCAACCCATCTTGTGACATAGGGATTTATACCTTGTTTAGTGAGTTTATCTATAATTCCAGAGTGGGGGATGGTGTCAAAAGCCTTGGCAAGATCTAGATAGGCTGTGTGAACTACCTTACCCTCGTCTACGGCTTTGGTGACTGCTTCAAAGAAGTCTATCAGGTTTAGGAGATATGATCTGCCTTTTACAAACCCGAACTGGGTGGTGTCCAGAGTTTGGAGATTACCAATGTCTTTGTTTATAAATTCCATGATGATACGTTCCATGGCCTTGCAGACCAGGCTCGTCAGGCTAATGGGGCAGTAGTTCCTGGGGTCCATGGTTGCTCCCCCTTTGTGGAGTGGGATAACCATCGCTGTGCACCATTCAGTTGGCACAAATGCTGAGGTGAGGCTATGATTGAACATGGTACTTAGGTGGGGTGCCAGTTCATTCTGTACTTCTTGTAGAACGCAGCTTGGGATGTTGTCTGGTCCCATGGATGCTGTGTTTTTGGCTTTGGAGAGTGTGTTTTTTTATCTGTGCAGCAGTGATTACAGGAACTTTGCATTCTTCCGGGATAGAGATGGGCCCTTTATGGGGTGAGAGGGGGTAAAGTCAGCACTGAACCTATCTGCCAGGATGTTGGCAATATCAGTTGGGTCTGTATATTTAGTGCCATTGTGCTGTAACTCAGAGCAGATCTGAGTGTTGTCACTGAGATTCTTGACATAGCTATAGAATGCTTTGTGGTTGTCTTTAGAATCAGTGGTGATTTTGTTTTCATAACTAGCTTTGGAGGAGTTTATGAGGGATCACAGCTTCTTACTAAGGCTGACCATGGAGCTCCTCCACTCATGGGATTTTAGTCTCTTTTGCAACAGTTTGTTTATGGCAGGGGACCACCAGATTGTTTTCCTTTTTTTGGAGGATAGCGTCTTGGTTCTGTTTGGGATAGCATGATCCATGCACTTGTGTAAGTGCTTATAAAGTGCAACTGTGTAGGATTCAGTAATCGTAACTGTACTGTCCATCTGCATGGGTGTCATGAAGTTCACCACTTCTGTCTTAAGAAGCATGAAGTTGTTTTTGGAGAAATTTTTTACTGTGGTTTCCTTAATGGGGGGTGGGGACAGAATGTGGATATCTAGGGTGATTAGCTTATGGTTGGATCGGACCAATGAGGTGTTGACTTCAGGTGTGGAACACCGGTTACTCATGTTGGTAATGACTAGATGTAGGATACTGTAGCCCCTGGTGGGGGTGTGGATAAGTTGATCTAGGGCACTGGAGTTTATGAATTCCAGAAAGCGTTGAGCGAGGAGTTGGTACACGAGTAGTTTTCCCAGTTAATGGTGGGGTAGTTGAAATCGCCCATTATTAGGGTGTTTGGTTAAACCCTAATATTTTCCAGTACATCAAGAAAAGAGGAGTGAGAATCCTGGGGCATGGTGGGGGATCTGTAGCAAGCTACAATTTTGACTGCAGTTTTGCCCAGAGTTAATTGAACTTGGATAACCTTGGATGCATTATGCTGAGCAACTAGCCTGGAGGTGTGGATATCCTTAATGAATATGAACACACCTCCTCCTTTGGTGCTCCAGTCCAGGTTCCATAGCTGAAAAGTGTGGTATGAGTTACAGCCTGGTAGTGCAGGGGTGCTCTCTGGAGCCTTGAACCAGGTCTCAGTCACTGCACAGATATCGATGTTCTCCATTTTAAGGAGTGCCTCGAGTGAGTGCATTTTGAGATTTAGACTTCTAGCATTGAGTAGCATCACCCTCAGTTTTTGCTTGCCTGTTCCTGTTACAGTTGTGAATTTGTCATTTGAACCTTGCCTAAAAAAGGCACTATAGGGGCAGCAATAACCTTAGCCAGTATCCGGAATCCCAGGGGTGACAGGTGCAGGCCATCTCTGGCAAAGCATCGTGGTCTGTCGACCATGTCATCCCAGGCAGACAGATACTGGATCCCTTTAGAATGACACCAGAAGCTTAACCAATTGTTGAAGTCAATCATTTTGTGCTTGTACTGTGGTATCATTCTGGGTGATGGCAGAATGCTACTCAGGGCTAGGGTCATACCTGCCTGGGCTACAAGATCGGAGAGCTCCTTCATGTCTCTTTTCATGTTGTCCATGGAGGTACATCTCAGGTCATTCACACCAACATGGACAATGACAGAGTCATGTTTGTACTTGTTGTGGAGTGACCTGAGTGTGTGGGTTATGTGGCGGATCCTGGCACCCAACAAGCAGCTGACAGTATCCTTCCCCTTGTTTAGCCTGGTGAGTGGGACATCAGTGTGCCTGACTAAAGAGTCACCTATGACTAGTGTGTTGGGTGTGTTGTTTTGCCTTATTGGCTGTGGTTGAGTGGCACACTGAGTCTGCGGGCTATGTGTCACTTGGGTTGTGTTGGGGGTGGAGGTTGCTTGCATTTCTGCTTTGGAGGTCTCTGTTGCTTGAGCAGATTATTATTGAGAGCCTCTGCAAATGTTTTTGTGTTTCTATGTGTGGATTTTGGTGGTGTAGATTTAGTGAGACTATGTGATGAGTGTGGTGTGGTGCAAGTGTTTACCTTCTCCTCTTGACTGTCAAGTTCAGTCTTGGTTGGAGAGAGCTTTACCTCCAGTTTGGCTAGATAAGTGCCTCTCTCACAGGTTGTAGTGTTGGGTGGTAGGACGAGAGGGTTGTCTGTGTACATGAGGCAATTTCTACATTGCCCCAAGATGCCCAGATTCATCAGATAGACAGGGGAGAACACTGGGAGCTGACCCTTGGACATGCCTGAATAAAAAACTATTTTCCTCTAGATGAGTGAGGAAAGTGAGTACAAGAGCTGTTTTTCTCTAAGCAAGTGAGGAAAGTAAGTACAAAAACTGTTTTCCTCTAGGTAATGAGGAAGGTTGAATGCTGTAATAATTCGTTGCTTATTTAGTGCTTACAACAAGTTCTGAACAAGCGCTGATCATGACTAAGCAAATTCAAGTGCTAAGACTAACAATCTGTATCTGGCTAAATTAGTTACAGGAAAGGGGGAAAACAAGTGCAAATGCGGGCTTTTAAATCAGAAAGTTGAGAGAGATGGAAAAACTGCCCAAATGGCCAATAACTACAATTTCTAGACCATAACCACTCCTTATGTGGTAGATAGGTTATCTAGTGCTTACCACTCCCACTGATAAGCTAGAAGGCTTCCCTCCAACACAGAAAGCTTGGGGGGCTCAGAAGCTTACATACAATACTAGATACAGCAAATCTGAATCTGGACTACACTAAAGTTACAGGAAAGGTAGAAAATAGGCTTAGATTTGTTTGTATACAGAAAAGTAGCTAAAACAACTGATACACTAAGTTACAGTTTAAAA